>NW_028115536.1:0-216765 GCF_964273445.1 Streptopelia decaocto | reverse complement strand
TTGAGAGGAACTCGAAACATGTCAACCTTGGTTTTGAGAATCTCTCCCGGAGTTTGAGAGATTTGGACGTGAAAGGGTACCAGTCTTGTCGGGGATTGGGAACCCTTCGCCAGAATGTCCAAAGTTTCAGCGGGATTTCCAAAATGTTGAGAGGAACTCGAAACATGTCAACCTTGGTTTTGAGAATCTCTCCCAGAGTTTGAGAGATTTGGACGTGAAAGGGTACCAGTCTTGTCGGGGATTGGGAACCCTTCGCCAGAATGTCCAAAGTTTCAGCGGGATTTCCAAAATGTTGAGAGGAACTCAAAACATGTCAACCTTGGTTTTGAGAATCTCTCCCGGAGTTTGAGAGATTTGGATGTGAAAGGGTACCAGTCTTGTCGGGGATTGGGAACCCTTCGCCAGAATGTCCAAAGTTTCAGCGGGATTTCCAAAATGTTGAGAGGAACTCAAAACATGTCAACCTTGGTTTTGAGAATCTCTCCCAGAGTTTGAGAGATTTGGACGTGAAAGGGTACCAGTCTTGTCGGGGATTGGGAACCCTTCGCCAGAATGTCCAAAGTTTCAGCGGGATTTCCAAAATGTTGAGAGGAACTCAAAACATGTCAACCTTGGTTTTGAGAATCTCTCCCGGAGTTTGAGAGATTTGGATGTGAAAGGGTACCAGTCTTGTCAGGGATTGGGAACCCTTCGCGAGAATGTCCAAAGTTTCAGCGGGATTTCCAAAATGTTGAAAGGAACTCGAAACATGTCAACCTTGGTTTTGAGAATCTCTCCCGGAGTTTGAGAGATTTGGACGTGAAAGGGTACCAGTCTTGTCGGGGATTGGGAACCCTTCGCCAGAATGTCCAAAGTTTCAGCGGGATTTCCAAAATGTTGAGAGGAACTCGAAACATGTCAACCTTGGTTTTGAGAATCTCTCCCGGAGTTTGAGAGATTTGGACGTGAAAGGGTACCAGTCTTGTCGGGGATTGGGAACCCTTCGCCAGAATGTCCAAAGTTTCAGCGGGATTTCCAAAATGTTGAGAGGAACTCGAAACATGTCAACCTTGGTTTTGAGAATCTCTCCCGGAGTTTGAGAGATTTGGACGTGAAAGGGTACCAGTCTTGTCGGGGATTGGGAACCCTTCACCAGAATGTCCGAAGTTTCAGCGGGATTTCCAAAATGTTGAGAGGAACTCGAAACATGTCAACCTTGGTTTTGAGAATCTCTCCCGGAGTTTGAGAGATTTGGACGTGAAAGGGTACCAGTCTTGTCGGGGATTGGCAACCCTTCGCCAGAATGTCCAAAGTTTCAGCGGGATTTCCAAAATGTTGCGAGGAACTCGAAACATGTCAACCTTGTTTTTGAGAATCTCTCTTGGAGTTTGAGAGATTTGGACGTGAAAGGGAATCAGTCTTGTCGGGGATTGGCAACCCTTCGCCAGAATGTCCAAAGTTTCAGCGGGATTTCCAAAATGTTGCGAGGAACTCGAAACATGTCAACCTTGGTTTTGAGAATCTCTCTTGGAGTTTGAGAGATTTGGACGTGAAAGGGTACCAGTCTTGTCGGGGATTGGGAACCCTTCGCCAGAATGTCCAAAGTTTCAGCGGGATTTCCAAAATGTTGAGAGGAACTCGAAACATGTCAACCTTGGTTTTGAGAATCTCTCCCAGAGTTTGAGAGATTTGGACGTGAAAGGGTACCAGTCTTGTCGGGGATTGGGAACCCTTCGCCAGAATGTCCAAAGTTTCAGCGGGATTTCCAAAATGTTGAGAGGAACTCGAAACATGTCAACCTTGGTTTTGAGAATCTCTCCCAGAGTTTGAGAGATTTGGACGTGAAAGGGTACCAGTCTTGTCGGGGATTGGGAACCCTTCGCCAGAATGTCCAAAGTTTCAGCGGGATTTCCAAAATGTTGAGAGGAACTCAAAACATGTCAACCTTGGTTTTGAGAATCTCTCCCGGAGTTTGAGAGATTTGGACGTGAAAGGGTACCAGTCTTGTCGGGGATTGGGAACCCTTCGCCAGAATGTCCAAAGTTTCAGCGGGATTTCCAAAATGTTGAGAGGAACTCGAAACATGTCAACCTTGGTTTTGAGAATCTCTCCCGGAGTTTGAGAGATTTGGACGTGAAAGGGTACCAGTCTTGTCAGGGATTGGGAACCCTTCGCGAGAATGTCCAAAGTTTCAGCGGGATTTCCAAAATGTTGAGAGGAACTCGAAACATGTCAACCTTGGTTTTGAGAATCTCTCCCGGAGTTTGAGAGATTTGGACGTGAAAGGGTACCAGTCTTGTCGGGGATTGGGAACCCTTCGCCAGAATGTCCAAAGTTTCAGCGGGATTTCCAAAATGTTGAGAGGAACTCGAAACATGTCAACCTTGGTTTTGAGAATCTCTCCCGGAGTTTGAGAGATTTGGACGTGAAAGGGAACCAGTCTTGTCGGGGATTGGGAACCCTTCGCCAGAATGTCCAAAGTTTCAGCGGGATTTCCAAAATGTTGAGAGGAACTCAAAACATGTCAACCTTGGTTTTGAGAATCTCTCCCGGAGTTTGAGAGATTTGGACGTGAAAGGGTACCAGTCTTGTCGGGGATTGGGAACCCTTCGCCAGAATGTCCAAAGTTTCAGCGGGATTTCTAAAATGTTGAGAGGAACTCAAAACATGTCAACCTTGGTTTTGAGAATCTCTCCCGGAGTTTGAGAGATTTGGACGTGAAAGGGTACCAGTCTTGTCGGGGATTGGGAACCCTTCGCCAGAATGTCCAAAGTTTCAGCGGGATTTCCAAAATGTTGAGAGGAACTCAAAACATGTCAACCTTGGTTTTGAGAATCTCTCCCGGAGTTGGAGAGATTTGGACGTGAAAGGGTACCAGTCTTGTCGGGGATTGGGAACCCTTCGCCAGAATGTCCAAAGTTTCAGCGGGATTTCCAAAATGTTGAGAGGAACTCGAAACATGTCAACCTTGGTTTTGAGAATCTCTCCCAGAGTTTGAGAGATTTGGACGTGAAAGGGTACCAGTCTTGTCGGGGATTGGGAACCCTTCGCCAGAATGTCCAAAGTTTCAGCGGGATTTCCAAAATGTTGAGAGGAACTCGAAACATGTCAACCTTGGTTTTGAGAATCTCTCCCGGAGTTTGAGAGATTTGGACGTGAAAGGGTACCAGTCTTGTCGGGGATTGGGAACCCTTCGCCAGAATGTCCAAAGTTTCAGCGGGATTTCCAAAATGTTGAGAGGAACTCGAAACATGTCAACCTTGGTTTTGAGAATCTCTCCCGGAGTTTGAGAGATTTGGACGTGAAAGGGTACCAGTCTTGTCGGGGATTGGGAACCCTTCGCCAGAATGTCAAAAGTTTCAGCGGGATTTCCAAAATGTTGAGAGGAACTCGAAACATGTCAACCTCGGTTTTGAGAATCTCTCCCGGAGTTTGAGAGATTTGGATGTGAAAGGGTACCAGTCTTGTCAGGGATTGGGAACCCTTCGCCAGAATGTCCAAAGTTTCAGCGGGATTTCCAAAATGTTGAGAGGAACTCGAAACATGTCAACCTCGGTTTTGAGAATCTCTCCCGGAGTTTGAGAGATTTGGACGTGAAAGGGTACCAGTCTTGTCGGGGATTGGGAACCCTTCGCCAGAATGTCCAAAGTTTCAGCGGGATTTCCAAAATGTTGAGAGGAACTCGAAACATGTCAACCTTGGTTTTGAGAATCTCTCCCGGAGTTGGAGAGATTTGGACGTGAAAGGGTACCAGTCTTGTCGGGGATTGGGAACCCTTCACCAGAATGTCCGAAGTTTCAGCGGGATTTCCAAAATGTTGAGAGGAACTCGAAACATGTCAACCTTGGTTTTGAGAATCTCTCCCGGAGTTTGAGAGATTTGGACGTGAAAGGGTACCAGTCTTGTCGGGGATTGGGAACCCTTCGCCAGAATGTCCAAAGTTTCAGCGGGATTTCCAAAATGTTGAGAGGAACTCGAAACATGTCAACCTTGGTTTTGAGAATCTCTCCCGGAGTTTGAGAGATTTGGACGTGAAAGGGTACCAGTCTTGTCGGGGATTGGGAGCCCTTCGCGAGAATGTCCAAAGTTTCAGCGGGATTTCCAAAATGTTGAAAGGAACTCGAAACATGTCAACCTTGGTTTTGAGAATCTCTCCCGGAGTTGGAGAGATTTGGACGTGAAAGGGTACCAGTCTTGTTGGGGATTGGGAACCCTTCGCCAGAATGTCCAAAGTTTCAGCAGGATTTCCAAAATGTTGAGAGGAACTCGAAACATGTCAACCTTGGTTTTGAGAATCTCTCCCGGAGTTTGAGAGATTTGGACGTGAAAGGGTACCAATCTTGTCGGGGATTGGGAACCCTTCGCGAGAATGTCCAAAGTTTCAGCGGGATTTCCAAAATGTTGAGAGGAACTCGAAACATGTCAACCTTGGTTTTGAGAATCTCTCCCGGAGTTTGAGAGATTTGGACGTGAAAGGGTACCAGTCTTGTCGGGGATTGGGAACCCTTCGCCAGAATGTCCAAAGTTTCAGCGGGATTTCCAAAATGTTGAGAGGAACTCGAAACATGTCAACCTTGGTTTTGAGAATCTCTCCCGGAGTTTGAGAGATTTGGACGTGAAAGGGTACAAGTCTTGTCGGGGATTGGGAACCCTTCGCGAGAATGTCCAAAGTTTCAGCGGGATTTCCAAAATGTTGAGAGGAACTCGAAACATGTCAACCTTGGTTTTGAGAATCTCTCCCAGAGTTTGAGAGGTTTGGATGTGAAAGGGTACCAGTCTTGTCGGGGATTGGGAACCCTTCGCGAGAATGTCCAAAGTTTCAGCGGGATTTCCAAAATCTTGAGAGGAACTCGAAACATGTCAACCTTGGTTTTGAGAATCTCTCCCGGAGTTTGAGAGATTTGGACGTGAAAGGGTACCAGTCTTGTCGGGGATTGGGAGCCCTTCGCGAGAATGTCCAAAGTTTCAGCGGGATTTCCAAAATGTTGAAAGGAACTCGAAACATGTCAACCTTGGTTTTGAGAATCTCTCCCGGAGTTTGAGAGATTTGGACGTGAAAGGGTACCAGTCTTGTCGGGGATTGGGAACCCTTCGCCAGAATGTCCAAAGTTTCAGCAGGATTTCCAAAATGTTGAGAGGAACTCGAAACATGTCAACCTTGGTTTTGAGAATCTCTCCCGGAGTTTGAGAGATTTGGACGTGAAAGGGTACCAGTCTTGTCGGGGATTGGGAACCCTTCGCGAGAATGTCCAAATTTTCAGCGGGATTTCCAAAATGTTGAGAGGAACTCGAAACATGTCAACCTTGGTTTTGAGAATCTCTCCCGGAGTTTGAGAGATTTGGACGTGAAAGGGTACCAGTCTTGTCGGGGATTGGGAACCCTTCGCCAGAATGTCCAAAGTTTCAGCGGGATTTCCAAAATGTTGAGAGGAACTCGAAACATGTCAACCTTGGTTTTGAGAATCTCTCCCGGAGTTTGAGAGATTTGGACGTGAAAGGGTACAAGTCTTGTCGGGGATTGGGAACCCTTCGCGAGAATGTCCAAAGTTTCAGCGGGATTTCCAAAATGTTGAGAGGAACTCGAAACATGTCAACCTCGGTTTTGAGAATCTCTTCCAGAGTTTGAGAGGTTTGGATGTGAAAGGGTACCAGTCTTGTCGGGGATTGGGAACCCTTCGCGAGAATGTCCAAAGTTTCAGGGGGATTTCCAAAATCTTGAGAGGAACTCGAAACATGTCAACCTCGGTTTTGAGAATCTCTCCCGGAGTTTGAGAGATTTGGACGTGAAAGGGTACCAGTCTTGTCGGGGATTGGGAACCCTTCGCCAGAATGTCCAAAGTTTCAGCGGGATTTCCAAAATGTTGAGAGGAACTTGAAACATGTCAACCTTGGTTTTGAGAATCTCTCCCGGAGTTTGAGAGATTTGGACGTGAAAGGGTACCAGTCTTGTCGGGGATTGGGAACCCTTCGCCAGAATGTCCAAAGTTTCAGCGGGATTTCCAAAATGTTGAGAGGAACTCGAAACATGTCAACCTTGGTTTTGAGAATCTCTCCCGGAGTTTGAGAGATTTGGACGTGAAAGGGTACCAGTCTTGTCGGGGATTGGGAACCCTTCGCCAGAATGACCAAAGTTTCAGCGGGATTTCCAAAATGTTGAGAGGAACTCGAAACATGTCAACCTTGGTTTTGAGAATCTCTCCCGGAGTTTGAGAGATTTGGACGTGAAAGGGTACCAGTCTTGTCGGGGATTGGGAACCCATCGCCAGAATGTCCAAAGTTTCAGCGGGATTTCCAAAATGTTGAGAGGAACTCGAAACATGTCAACCTTGGTTTTGAGAATCTCTCCCGGAGTTTGAGAGATTTGGACGTGAAAGGGTACCAGTCTTGTCGGGGATTGGGAACCCTTCGCCAGAATGTCCAAAGTTTCAGCGGGATTTCCAAAATGTTGAGAGGAACTCGAAACATGTCAACCTTGGTTTTGAGAATCTCTCCCGGAGTTTGAGAGATTTGGACGTGAAAGGGTACCAGTCTTGTCGGGGATTGGGAGCCCTTCGCGAGAATGTCCAAAGTTTCAGCGGGATTTCCAAAATGTTGAAAGGAACTCGAAACATGTCAACCTTGGTTTTGAGAATCTCTCCCGGAGTTGGAGAGATTTGGACGTGAAAGGGTACCAGTCTTGTTGGGGATTGGGAACCCTTCGCCAGAATGTCCAAAGTTTCAGCAGGATTTCCAAAATGTTGAGAGGAACTCGAAACATGTCAACCTTGGTTTTGAGAATCTCTCCCGGAGTTTGAGAGATTTGGACGTGAAAGGGTACCAATCTTGTCGGGGATTGGGAACCCTTCGCGAGAATGTCCAAAGTTTCAGCGGGATTTCCAAAATGTTGAGAGGAACTCGAAACATGTCAACCTTGGTTTTGAGAATCTCTCCCGGAGTTTGAGAGATTTGGACGTGAAAGGGTACCAGTCTTGTCGGGGATTGGGAACCCTTCGCCAGAATGTCCAAAGTTTCAGCGGGATTTCCAAAATGTTGAGAGGAACTCGAAACATGTCAACCTTGGTTTTGAGAATCTCTCCCGGAGTTTGAGAGATTTGGACGTGAAAGGGTACAAGTCTTGTCGGGGATTGGGAACCCTTCGCGAGAATGTCCAAAGTTTCAGCGGGATTTCCAAAATGTTGAGAGGAACTCGAAACATGTCAACCTTGGTTTTGAGAATCTCTCCCAGAGTTTGAGAGGTTTGGATGTGAAAGGGTACCAGTCTTGTCGGGGATTGGGAACCCTTCGCGAGAATGTCCAAAGTTTCAGCGGGATTTCCAAAATCTTGAGAGGAACTCGAAACATGTCAACCTCGGTTTTGAGAATCTCTCCCGGAGTTTGAGAGATTTGGACGTGAAAGGGTACCAGTCTTGTCGGGGATTGGGAACCCTTCGCCAGAATGTCCAAAGTTTCAGCGGGATTTCCAAAATGTTGAGAGGAACTTGAAACATGTCAACCTTGGTTTTGAGAATCTCTCCCGGAGTTTGAGAGATTTGGACGTGAAAGGGTACCAGTCTTGTCGGGGATTGGGAACCCTTCGCCAGAATGTCCAAAGTTTCAGCGGGATTTCCAAAATGTTGAGAGGAACTCGAAACATGTCAACCTTGGTTTTGAGAATCTCCTCCGGAGTTTGAGAGATTTGGACGTGAAAGGGTACCAGTCTTGTCGGGGATTGGGAACCCTTCGCCAGAATGTCCAAAGTTTCAGCGGGATTTCCAAAATGTTGAGAGGAACTCGAAACATGTCAACCTTGGTTTTGAGAATCTCTCCCGGAGTTTGAGAGATTTGGACGTGAAAGGGTACCAGTCTTGTCGGGGATTGGGAGCCCTTCGCGAGAATGTCCAAAGTTTCAGCGGGATTTCCAAAATGTTGAAAGGAACTCGAAACATGTCAACCTTGGTTTTGAGAATCTCTCCCGGAGTTTGAGAGATTTGGACGTGAAAGGGTACCAGTCTTGTCGGGGATTGGGAACACTTCGCCAGAATGTCCAAAGTTTCAGCAGGATTTCCAAAATGTTGAGAGGAACTCGAAACATGTCAACCTTGGTTTTGAGAATCTCTCCCGGAGTTTGAGAGATTTGGACGTGAAAGGGTACCAGTCTTGTCGGGGATTGGGAACCCTTCGCGAGAATGTCCAAATTTTCAGCGGGATTTCCAAAATGTTGAGAGGAACTCGAAACATGTCAACCTTGGTTTTGAGAATCTCTCCCGGAGTTTGAGAGATTTGGACGTGAAAGGGTACCAGTCTTGTCGGGGATTGGGAACCCTTCGCCAGAATGTCCAAAGTTTCAGCGGGATTTCCAAAATGTTGAGAGGAACTCGAAACATGTCAACCTTGGTTTTGAGAATCTCTCCCGGAGTTTGAGAGATTTGGACGTGAAAGGGTACAAGTCTTGTCGGGGATTGGGAACCCTTCGCGAGAATGTCCAAAGTTTCAGCGGGATTTCCAAAATGTTGAGAGGAACTCGAAACATGTCAACCTCGGTTTTGAGAATCTCTTCCAGAGTTTGAGAGGTTTGGATGTGAAAGGGTACCAGTCTTGTCGGGGATTGGGAACCCTTCGCGAGAATGTCCAAAGTTTCAGGGGGATTTCCAAAATCTTGAGAGGAACTCGAAACATGTCAACCTCGGTTTTGAGAATCTCTCCCGGAGTTTGAGAGATTTGGACGTGAAAGGGTACCAGTCTTGTCGGGGATTGGGAACCCTTCGCCAGAATGTCCAAAGTTTCAGCGGGATTTCCAAAATGTTGAGAGGAACTTGAAACATGTCAACCTTGGTTTTGAGAATCTCTCCCGGAGTTTGAGAGATTTGGACGTGAAAGGGTACCAGTCTTGTCGGGGATTGGGAACCCTTCGCCAGAATGTCCAAAGTTTCAGCGGGATTTCCAAAATGTTGAGAGGAACTCGAAACATGTCAACCTTGGTTTTGAGAATCTCTCCCGGAGTTTGAGAGATTTGGACGTGAAAGGGTACCAGTCTTGTCGGGGATTGGGAACCCTTCGCCAGAATGACCAAAGTTTCAGCGGGATTTCCAAAATGTTGAGAGGAACTCGAAACATGTCAACCTTGGTTTTGAGAATCTCTCCCGGACTTTGAGAGATTTGGACGTGAAAGGGTACCAGTCTTGTCGGGGATTGGGAACCCTTCGCCAGAATGACCAAAGTTTCAGCGGGATTTCCAAAATGTTGAGAGGAACTCGAAACATGTCAACCTTGGTTTTGAGAATCTCTCCCGGAGTTTGAGAGATTTGGACGTGAAAGGGTACCAGTCTTGTCGGGGATTGGGAACCCTTCGCCAGAATGTCCAAAGTTTCAGCGGGATTTCCAAAATGTTGAGAGGAACTCGAAACATGTCAACCTTGGTTTTGAGAATCTCTCCCGGAGTTTGAGAGATTTGGATGTGAAAGGGTACCAGTCTTGTCAGGGATTGGGAACCCTTCGCCAGAATGTCCAAAGTTTCAGCGGGATTTCCAAAATGTTGAGAGGAACTCGAAACATGTCAACCTCGGTTTTGAGAATCTCTCCCGGAGTTTGAGAGATTTGGACGTGAAAGGGTACCAGTCTTGTCGGGGATTGGGAACCCTTCGCCAGAATGTCCAAAGTTTCAGCGGGATTTCCAAAATGTTGAAAGGAACTCGAAACATGTCAACCTTGGTTTTGAGAATCTCTCCCGGAGTTTGAGAGATTTGGACGTGAAAGGGTACCAGTCTTGTCGGGGATTGGGAACCCTTCGCCAGAATGTCCGAAGTTTCAGCAGGATTTCCAAAATGTTGAGAGGAACTCGAAACATGTCAACCTTGGTTTTGAGAATCTCTCCCGGAGTTTGAGAGATTTGGACGTGAAAGGGTACCAGTCTTGTCGGGGATTGGGAACCCATCGCCAGAATGTCCAAAGTTTCAGCGGGATTTCCAAAATGTTGAGAGGAACTCGAAACATGTCAACCTTGGTTTTGAGAATCTCTCCCGGAGTTTGAGAGATTTGGACGTGAAAGGGTACCAGTCTTGTCGGGGATTGGGAACCCTTCGCCAGAATGTCCAAAGTTTCAGCGGGATTTCCAAAATGTTGAGAGGAACTCGAAACATGTCAACCTTGGTTTTGAGAATCTCTCCCGGAGTTTGAGAGATTTGGACGTGAAAGGGTACCAGTCTTGTCGGGGATTGGGAGCCCTTCGCGAGAATGTCCAAAGTTTCAGCGGGATTTCCAAAATGTTGAAAGGAACTCGAAACATGTCAACCTTGGTTTTGAGAATCTCTCCCGGAGTTGGAGAGATTTGGACGTGAAAGGGTACCAGTCTTGTTGGGGATTGGGAACCCTTCGCCAGAATGTCCAAAGTTTCAGCAGGATTTCCAAAATGTTGAGAGGAACTCGAAACATGTCAACCTTGGTTTTGAGAATCTCTCCCGGAGTTTGAGAGATTTGGACGTGAAAGGGTACCAATCTTGTCGGGGATTGGGAACCCTTCGCGAGAATGTCCAAAGTTTCAGCGGGATTTCCAAAATGTTGAGAGGAACTCGAAACATGTCAACCTTGGTTTTGAGAATCTCTCCCGGAGTTTGAGAGATTTGGACGTGAAAGGGTACCAGTCTTGTCGGGGATTGGGAACCCTTCGCCAGAATGTCCAAAGTTTCAGCGGGATTTCCAAAATGTTGAGAGGAACTCGAAACATGTCAACCTTGGTTTTGAGAATCTCTCCCGGAGTTTGAGAGATTTGGACGTGAAAGGGTACAAGTCTTGTCGGGGATTGGGAACCCTTCGCGAGAATGTCCAAAGTTTCAGCGGGATTTCCAAAATGTTGAGAGGAACTCGAAACATGTCAACCTTGGTTTTGAGAATCTCTCCCAGAGTTTGAGAGGTTTGGATGTGAAAGGGTACCAGTCTTGTCGGGGATTGGGAACCCTTCGCGAGAATGTCCAAAGTTTCAGCGGGATTTCCAAAATCTTGAGAGGAACTCGAAACATGTCAACCTCGGTTTTGAGAATCTCTCCCGGAGTTTGAGAGATTTGGACGTGAAAGGGTACCAGTCTTGTCGGGGATTGGGAACCCTTCGCCAGAATGTCCAAAGTTTCAGCGGGATTTCCAAAATGTTGAGAGGAACTTGAAACATGTCAACCTTGGTTTTGAGAATCTCTCCCGGAGTTTGAGAGATTTGGACGTGAAAGGGTACCAGTCTTGTCGGGGATTGGGAACCCTTCGCCAGAATGTCCAAAGTTTCAGCGGGATTTCCAAAATGTTGAGAGGAACTCGAAACATGTCAACCTTGGTTTTGAGAATCTCCTCCGGAGTTTGAGAGATTTGGACGTGAAAGGGTACCAGTCTTGTCGGGGATTGGGAACCCTTCGCCAGAATGTCCAAAGTTTCAGCGGGATTTCCAAAATGTTGAGAGGAACTCGAAACATGTCAACCTTGGTTTTGAGAATCTCTCCCGGAGTTTGAGAGATTTGGACGTGAAAGGGTACCAGTCTTGTCGGGGATTGGGAGCCCTTCGCGAGAATGTCCAAAGTTTCAGCGGGATTTCCAAAATGTTGAAAGGAACTCGAAACATGTCAACCTTGGTTTTGAGAATCTCTCCCGGAGTTTGAGAGATTTGGACGTGAAAGGGTACCAGTCTTGTCGGGGATTGGGAACCCTTCGCCAGAATGTCCAAAGTTTCAGCAGGATTTCCAAAATGTTGAGAGGAACTCGAAACATGTCAACCTTGGTTTTGAGAATCTCTCCCGGAGTTTGAGAGATTTGGACGTGAAAGGGTACCAGTCTTGTCGGGGATTGGGAACCCTTCGCGAGAATGTCCAAATTTTCAGCGGGATTTCCAAAATGTTGAGAGGAACTCGAAACATGTCAACCTTGGTTTTGAGAATCTCTCCCGGAGTTTGAGAGATTTGGACGTGAAAGGGTACCAGTCTTGTCGGGGATTGGGAACCCTTCGCCAGAATGTCCAAAGTTTCAGCGGGATTTCCAAAATGTTGAGAGGAACTCGAAACATGTCAACCTTGGTTTTGAGAATCTCTCCCGGAGTTTGAGAGATTTGGACGTGAAAGGGTACAAGTCTTGTCGGGGATTGGGAACCCTTCGCGAGAATGTCCAAAGTTTCAGCGGGATTTCCAAAATGTTGAGAGGAACTCGAAACATGTCAACCTTGGTTTTGAGAATCTCTTCCAGAGTTTGAGAGGTTTGGATGTGAAAGGGTACCAGTCTTGTCGGGGATTGGGAACCCTTCGCGAGAATGTCCAAAGTTTCAGGGGGATTTCCAAAATCTTGAGAGGAACTCGAAACATGTCAACCTCGGTTTTGAGAATCTCTCCCGGAGTTTGAGAGATTTGGACGTGAAAGGGTACCAGTCTTGTCGGGGATTGGGAACCCTTCGCCAGAATGTCCAAAGTTTCAGCGGGATTTCCAAAATGTTGAGAGGAACTTGAAACATGTCTACCTTGGTTTTGAGAATCTCTCCCGGAGTTTGAGAGATTTGGACGTGAAAGGGTACCAGTCTTGTCGGGGATTGGGAACCCTTCGCCAGAATGTCCAAAGGTTCAGCGGGATTTCCAAAATGTTGAGAGGAACTCGAAACATGTCAACCTTGGTTTTGAGAATCTCTCCCGGAGTTTGAGAGATTTGGACGTGAAAGGGTACCAGTCTTGTCGGGGATTGGGAACCCTTCGCGAGAATGTCCAAAGTTTCAGCGGGATTTCCAAAATGTTGAGAGGAACTCGAAACATGTCAACCTTGGTTTTGAGAATCTCTCCCGGAGTTTGAGAGATTTGGACGTGAAAGGGTACCAGTCTTGTCGGGGATTGGGAACCCTTCGCCAGAATGACCAAAGTTTCAGCGGGATTTCCAAAATGTTGAGAGGAACTCGAAACATGTCAACCTTGGTTTTGAGAATCTCTCCCGGAGTTTGAGAGATTTGGACGTGAAAGGGTACCAGTCTTGTCGGGGATTGGGAACCCTTCGCCAGAATGACCAAAGTTTCAGCGGGATTTCCAAAATGTTGAGAGGAACTCGAAACATGTCAACCTTGGTTTTGAGAATCTCTCCCGGAGTTTGAGAGATTTGGACGTGAAAGGGTACCAGTCTTGTCGGGGGTTGGGAACCCTTCGCCAGAATGTCCAAAGTTTCAGCGGGATTTCCAAAATGTTGAGAGGAACTCGAAACATGTCAACCTTGGTTTTGAGAATCTCTCCCGGAGTTTGAGAGATTTGGACGTGAAAGGGTACCAGTCTTGTCGGGGATTGGGAACCCTTCGCCAGAATGTCCAAAGTTTCAGCAGGATTCCCAAAATGTTGAGAGGAACTCGAAACATGTCAACCTTGGTTTTGAGAATCTCTCCCGGAGTTTGAGAGATTTGGACGTGAAAGGGTACCAGTCTTGTCGGGGATTGGGAACCCTTCGCCAGAATGTCCAAAGTTTCAGCGGGATTTCCAAAATGTTGAGAAGAACTCGAAACATGCCAACCTTGGTTTTGAGAATCTCTCCCGGAGTTTGAGAGATTTGGACCTGAAAGGGAACCAGTCTTGTCGGGCATTGGGAACCCTTCGCGAGAATGTCCAAAGTTTCAGCGGGATTTCCAAAATGTTGAGAGGAACTCGAAACATGTCAACCTTGGTTTTGAGAATCTCTCCCGGAGTTTGAGAGATTTGGACGTGAAAGGGTACCAGTCTTGTCGGGGATTGGGAACCCTTCGCCAGAATGACCAAAGTTTCAGCGGGATTTCCAAAATGTTGAGAGGAACTCGAAACATGTCAACCTTGGTTTTGAGAATCTCTTCCAGAGTTTGAGAGATTTGGACGTGAAAGGGTACCAGTCTTGTCGGGGATTGGGAACCCTTCGCCAGAATGTCCAAAGTTTCAGCGGGATTTCCAAAATGTTGAGAGGAACTCGAAACATGTCAACCTTGGTTTTGAGAATCTCTCCCGGAGTTTGAGAGATTTGGATGTGAAAGGGTACCAGTCTTGTCAGGGATTGGGAACCCTTCGCGAGAATGTCCAAAGTTTCAGCGGGATTTCCAAAATGTTGAGAGGAACTCGAAACATGTCAACCTTGGTTTTGAGAATCTCTCCCGGAGTTTGAGAGATTTGGACGTGAAAGGGTACCAGTCTTGTCGGGGATTGGGAACCCTTCGCCAGAATGTCCAAAGTTTCAGCGGGATTTCCAAAATGTTGAGAGGAACTCGAAACATGTCAACCTTGGTTTTGAGAATCTCTCCCGGAGTTTGAGAGATTTGGACGTGAAAGGGTACCAGTCTTGTCGGGGATTGGGAACCCTTCGCCAGAATGTCCAAAGTTTCAGCGGGATTTCCAAAATGTTGAGAGGAACTCGAAACATGTCAACCTTGGTTTTGAGAATCTCTCCCGGAGTTTGAGAGATTTGGACGTGAAAGGGTACCAGTCTTGTCGGGGATTGGGAACCCTTCGCCAGAATGTCCAAAGTTTCAGCGGGATTTCCAAAATGTTGAGAGGAACTCGAAACATGTCAACCTTGGTTTTGAGAATCTCTCCCGGAGTTTGAGAGATTTGGACGTGAAAGGGTACCAGTCTTGTCGGGGATTGGGAACCCATCACCAGAATGTCCAAAGTTTCAGCGGGATTTCCAAAATGTTGAGAGGAACTCGAAACATGTCAACCTTGGTTTTGAGAATCTCTCCCGGAGTTTGAGAGATTTGGACGTGAAAGGGTACCAGTCTTGTCGGGGATTGGGAACCCTTCGCCAGAATGTCCAAAGTTTCAGCGGGATTTCCAAAATGTTGAGAGGAACTCGAAACATGTCAACCTTGGTTTTGAGAATCTCTCCCGGAGTTTGAGAGATTTGGACGTGAAAGGGTACCAGTCTTGTCGGGGATTGGGAACCCTTCGCGAGAATGTCCAAAGTTTCAGCGGGATTTCCAAAATGTTGAAAGGAACTCGAAACATGTCAACCTTGGTTTTGAGAATCTCTCCCGGAGTTTGAGAGATTTGGACGTGAAAGGGTACCAGTCTTGTCGGGGATTGGGAACCCTTCGCCAGAATGTCCAAAGTTTCAGCAGGATTTCCAAAATGTTGAGAGGAACTCGAAACATGTCAACCTTGGTTTTGAGAATCTCACCCGGAGTTTGAGAGATTTGGACGTGAAAGGGTACCAATCCTGTTGGGGATTGGGAACCCTTCGCCAGAATGTCCAAAGTTTCAGCGGGATTTCCAAAATGTTGAGAGGAACTCGAAACATGTCAACCTTGGTTTTGAGAATCTCTCCCGGAGTTTGAGAGATTTGGACGTGAAAGGGTACCAGTCTTGTCGGGGATTGGGAACCCTTCGCCAGAATGTCCAAAGTTTCAGCGGGATTTCCAAAATGTTGAGAGGAACTCAAAACATGTCAACCTTGGTTTTGAGAATCTCTCCCGGAGTTTGAGAGATTTGGACGTGAAAGGGTACCAGTCTTGTCGGGGATTGGGAACCCTTCACGAGAATGTCCAAAGTTTCAGCGGGATTTCCAAAATGTTGAGAGGAACTCGAAACATGTCAACCTTGGTTTTGTGAATCTCTCCCAGAGTTTGAGAGGTTTGGATGTGAAAGGGTACCAGTCTTGTCGGGGATTGGGAACCCTTCGCGAGAATGTCCAAAGTTTCAGCGGGATTTCCAAAATCTTGAGAGGAACTCGAAACATGTCAACCTCGGTTTTGAGAATCTCTCCCGGAGTTTGAGAGATTTGGACGTGAAAGGGTACCAGTCTTGTCGGGGATTGGGAACCCTTCGCCAGAATGTCCAAAGTTTCAGCGGGATTTCCAAAATGTTGAGAGGAACTTGAAACATGTCAACCTTGGTTTTGAGAATCTCTCCCGGAGTTTGAGAGATTTGGACGTGAAAGGGTACCAGTCTTGTCGGGGATTGGGAACCCTTCGCCAGAATGTCCAAAGTTTCAGCGGGATTTCCAAAATGTTGAGAGGAACTCGAAACATGTCAACCTTGGTTTTGAGAATCTCTCCCAGAGTTTGAGAGGTTTGGACGTGAAAGGGTACCAGTCTTGTCGGGGATTGGGAACCCTTCGCCAGAATGTCCGAAGTTTCAGCGGGATTTCCAAAATGTTGAGAGGAACTCGAAACATGTCAACCTTGGTTTTGAGAATCTCTCCCGGAGTTTGAGAGATTTGGACGTGAAAGGGTACCAGTCTTGTCGGGGATTGGGAACCCTTCGCCAGAATGTCCAAAGTTTCAGCGGGATTTCCAAAATGTTGAGAGGAACTCGAAACATGTCAACCTTGGTTTTGAGAATCTCTCCCGGAGTTTGAGAGATTTGGACGTGAAAGGGTACCAGTCTTGTCGGGGATTGGGAACCCTTCACCAGAATGTCCAAAGTTTCAGCGGGATTTCCAAAATGTTGAGAGGAACTCGAAACATGTCAACCTTGGTTTTGAGAATCTCTCCCGGAGTTTGAGAGATTTGGACGTGAAAGGGTACCAGTCTTGTCGGGGATTGGGAGCCCTTCGCGAGAATGTCCAAAGTTTCAGCGGGAATTCCAAAATGTTGAAAGGAACTCGAAACATGTCAACCTTGGTTTTGAGAATCTCTCCCGGAGTTTGAGAGATTTGGACGTGAAAGGGTACCAGTCTTGTCGGGGATTGGGAACCCTTCGCCAGAATGTCCAAAGTTTCAGCAGGATTTCCAAAATGTTGAGAGGAACTCGAAACATGTCAACCTTGGTTTTGAGAATCTCTCCCGGAGTTTGAGAGATTTGGACGTGAAAGGGTACCAGTCTTGTCGGGGATAGGGAACCCTTCGCGAGAATGTCCAAATTTTCAGCAGGATTTCCAAAATGTTGAGAGGAACTCGAAACATGTCAACCTTGGTTTTGAGAATCTCTCCCGGAGTTTGAGAGATTTGGACGTGAAAGGGTACCAGTCTTGTCGGGGATTGGGAACCCTTCGCCAGAATGTCCAAAGTTTCAGCGGGATTTCCAAAATGTTGAGAGGAACTCGAAACATGTCAACCTTGGTTTTGAGAATCTCTCCCGGAGTTTGAGAGATTTGGACGTGAAAGGGTACAAGTCTTGTCGGGGATTGGGAACCCTTCGCGAGAATGTCCAAAGTTTCAGCGGGATTTCCAAAATGTTGAGAGGAACTCGAAACATGTCAACCTTGGTTTTGAGAATCTCTTCCAGAGTTTGAGAGGTTTGGATGTGAAAGGGTACCAGTCTTGTAGGGAATTGGGAACCCTTCGCGAGAATGTCCAAAGTTTCAGGGGGATTTCCAAAATCTTGAGAGGAACTCGAAACATGTCAACCTCGGTTTTGAGAATCTCTCCCGGAGTTTGAGAGATTTGGACCTGAAAGGGTACCAGTCTTGTCGGGGATTGGGAACCCTTCGCCAGAATGTCCAAAGTTTCAGCGGGATTTCCAAAATGTTGAGAGGAACTCGAAACATGTCAACCTTGGTTTTGAGAATCTCTCCCGGAGTTTGAGAGATTTGGACGTGAAAGGGTACCAGTCTTGTCGGGGATTGGGAACCCTTCGCCAGAATGTCCAAAGTTTCAGCGGGATTTCCAAAATGTTGAGAGGAACTCGAAACATGTCAACCTTGGTTTTGAGAATCTCTCCCAGAGTTTGAGAGATTTGGACGTGAAAGGGTACCAGTCTTGTCGGGGATTGGGAACCCTTCGCCAGAATGTCCAAAGTTTCAGCGGGATTTCCAAAATGTTGAGAGGAACTCGAAACATGTCAACCTTGGTTTTGAGAATCTCTCCCGGAGTTTGAGAGATTTGGATGTGAAAGGGTACCAGTCTTGTCAGGGATTGGGAACCCTTCGCGAGAATGTCCAAAGTTTCAGCGGGATTTCCAAAATGTTGAGAGGAACTCGAAACATGTCAACCTTGGATTTGAGAATCTCTCCCGGAGTTTGAGAGATTTGGACGTGAAAGGGTACCAGTCTTGTCGGGGATTGGGAACCCTTCGCCAGAATGTCCAAAGTTTCAGCGGGATTTCCAAAATGTTGAGAGGAACTCGAAACATGTCAACCTCGGTTTTGAGAATCTCTCCCGGAGTTTGAGAGATTTGGACGTGAAAGGGTACCAGTCTTGTCGGGGATTGGGAACCCTTCGCCAGAATGTCCAAAGTTTCAGCGGGATTTCCAAAATGTTGAGAGGAACTCGAAACATGTCAACCTTGGTTTTGAGAATCTCTCCCGGAGTTTGAGAGATTTGGACGTGAAAGGGTACCAGTCTTGTCGGGGATTGGGAACCCTTCGCCAGAATGTCCGAAGTTTCAGCGGGATTTCCAAAATGTTGAGAGGAACTCGAAACATGTCAACCTTGGTTTTGAGATTCTCTCCCAGAGTATGAGAGATTTGGACGTGAAAGGGTACCAGTCTTGTCGGGGATTGGGAACCCTTCGCCAGAATGTCCAAAGTTTCAGCGGGATTTCCAAAATGTTGAGAGGAACTCGAAACATGTCAACCTTGGTTTTGAGAATCTCTCCCAGAGTTTGAGAGATTTGGACGTGAAAGGGTACCAGTCTTGTCGGGGATTGGGAACCCTTCGCCAGAATGTCCAAAGTTTCAGCGGGATTTCCAAAATGTTGAGAGGAACTCAAAACATGTCAACCTTGGTTTTGAGAATCTCTCCCAGAGTTTGAGAGATTTGGACGTGAAAGGGTACCAGTCTTGTCGGGGATTGGGAGCCCTTCGCGAGAATGTCCAAAGTTTCAGCGGGATTTCCAAAATGTTGAAAGGAACTCGAAACATGTCAACCTTGGTTTTGAGAATCTCTCCCGGAGTTTGAGAGATTTGGACGTGAAAGGGTACCAGTCTTGTCGGGGATTGGGAACCCTTCGCCAGAATGTCCAAAGTTTCAGCAGGATTTCCAAAATGTTGAGAGGAACTCGAAACATGTCAACCTTGGTTTTGAGAATCTCTCCCGGAGTTTGAGAGATTTGGACGTGAAAGGGTACCAGTCTTGTCGGGGATTGGGAACCCTTCGCCAGAATGTCCAAATTTTCAGCGGGATTTCCAAAATGTTGAGAGGAACTCGAAACATGTCAACCTTGGTTTTGAGAATCTCTCCCGGAGTTTGAGAGATTTGGACGTGAAAGGGTACCAGTCTTGTCGGGGATTGGGAACCCTTCGCCAGAATGTCCAAAGTTTCAGCGGGATTTCCAAAATGTTGAGAGGAACTCGAAACATGTCAACCTTGGTTTTGAGAATCTCTCCCGGAGTTGGAGAGATTTGGACGTGAAAGGGTACCAGTCTTGTCGGGGATTGGGAACCCTTCGCCAGAATGTCCAAAGTTTCAGCGGGATTTCCAAAATGTTGAGAGGAACTCGAAACATGTCAACCTTGGTTTTGAGAATCTCTCCCGGAGTTTGAGAGATTTGGACGTGAAAGGGTACCAGTCTTGTCGGGGATTGGGAACCCTTCGCGAGAATGTCCAAATTTTCAGCGGGATTTCCAAAATGTTGAGAGGAACTCGAAACATGTCAACCTTGGTTTTGAGAATCTCTCCCGGAGTTTGAGAGATTTGGACGTGAAAGGGTACCAGTCTTGTCGGGGATTGGGAACCCTTCGCCAGAATGTCCAAAGTTTCAGCGGGATTTCCAAAATGTTGAGAGGAACTCGAAACATGTCAACCTTGGTTTTGAGAATCTCTCCCGGAGTTTGAGAGATTTGGACGTGAAAGGGTACCAGTCTTGTCGGGGATTGGGAACCCTTCGCCAGAATGTCCAAAGTTTCAGCAGGATTTCCAAAATGTGGAGAGGAACTCGAAACATGTCAACCTTGGTTTTGAGAATCTCTCCCGGAGTTTGAGAGATTTGGACGTGAAAGGGTACCAGTCTTGTCGGGGATTGGGAACCGTTCGCGAGAATGTCCAAAGTTTCAGCGGGATTTCCAAAATGTTGAGAAGAACTCGAAACATGCCAACCTTGGTTTTGAGAATCTCTCCCGGAGTTTGAGAGATTTGGACGTGAAAGGGAACCAGTCTTGTCGGGCATTGGGAACCCTTCGCGAGAATGTCCAAAGTTTCAGCGGGATTTCCAAAATGTTGAGAGGAACTCGAAACATGTCAACCTTGGTTTTGAGAATCTCTCCCGGAGTTTGAGAGATTTGGACGTGAAAGGGTACCAGTCTTGTCGGGGATTGGGAACCCTTCGCCAGAATGTCCAAAGTTTCAGCGGGATTTCCAAAATGTTGAGAGGAACTCGAAACATGTCAACCTTGGTTTTGAGAATCTCTCCCGGAGTTTGAGAGATTTGGACGTGAAAGGGTACCAGTCTTGTCGGGGATTGGGAACCCTTCGCCAGAATGTCCAAATTTTTAGCGGGATTTCCAAAATGTTGAGAGGAACTCGAAACATGTCAACCTTGGTTTTGAGAATCTCTCCCGGAGTTTGAGAGATTTGGACGTGAAAGGGTACCAGTCTTGTCGGGGATTGGGAACCCTTCGCCAGAATGTCCAAAGTTTCAGCAGGATTTCCAAAATGTGGAGAGGAACTCGAAACATGTCAACCTTGGTTTTGAGAATCTCTCCCGGAGTTTGAGAGATTTGGACGTGAAAGGGTACAAGTCTTGTCGGGGATTGGGAACCCTTCGCGAGAATGTCCAAAGTTTCAGCGGGATTTCCAAAATGTTGAGAGGAACTCGAAACATGTCAACCTTGGTTTTGAGAATCTCTCCCAGAGTTTGAGAGGTTTGGACGTGAAAGGGTACCAGTCTTGTCGGGGATTGGGAACCCTTCGCCAGAATGACCAAAGTTTCAGCGGGATTTCCAAAATGTTGAGAGGAACTCGAAACATGTCAACCTTGGTTTTGAGAATCTCTCCCGGAGTTTGAGAGATTTGGACGTGAAAGGGTACCAGTCTTGTCGGGGATTGGGAACCCTTCGCCAGAATGACCAAAGTTTCAGCGGGATTTCCAAAATGTTGAGAGGAACTCGAAACATGTCAACCTTGGTTTTGAGAATTTCTCCTGGAGTTTGAGAGATTTGGACGTGAAAGGGTACCAGTCTTGTCGGGGGTTGGGAACCCTTCGCCAGAATGTCCAAAGTTTCAGCGGGATTTCCAAAATGTTGAGAGGAACTCGAAACATGTCAGCCTTGGTTTTGAGAATCTCTCCCGGAGTTTGAGAGATTTGGACGTGAAAGGGTACCAGTCTTGTCGGGGATTGGGAACCCTTCGCCAGAATGTCCAAAGTTTCAGCGGGATTTCCAAAATGTTGAGAGGAACTCGAAACATGTCAACCTTGGTTTTGAGAATCTCTCCCGGAGTTTGAGAGATTTGGACGTGAAAGGGTACCAGTCTTGTCGGGGATTGGGAACCCTTCGCCAGAATGTCCAAAGTTTCAGCAGGATTTCCAAAATGTGGAGAGGAACTCGAAACATGTCAACCTTGGTTTTGAGAATCTCTCCCGGAGTTTGAGAGATTTGGACGTGAAAGGGTACCAGTCTTGTCGGGGATTGGGAACCCTTCGCCAGAATGTCCAAAGTTTCAGCGGGATTTCCAAAATGTTGAGAGGAACTCGAAACATGTCAACCTTGGTTTTGAGAATCTCTCCCAGAGTTTGAGAGATTTGGACGTGAAAGGGTACCAGTCTTGTCGGGGATTGGGAACCCTTCGCCAGAATGTCCAAAGTTTCAGCGGGATTTCCAAAATGTTGAGAGGAACTCGAAACATGTCAACCTTGGTTTTGAGAATCTCTCCCGGAGTTTGAGAGATTTGGACGTGAAAGGGTACCAGTCTTGTCGGGGATTGGGAACCCTTCGCCAGAATGTCCAAAGTTTCAGCGGGATTTCCAAAATGTTGAGAGGAACTCGAAACATGTCAACCTTGGTTTTGAGAATCTCTCCCGGAGTTTGAGAGATTTGGACGTGAAAGGGTACCAGTCTTGTCGGGGATTGGGAACCCTTCGCCAGAATGTCCAAAGTTTCAGCGGGATTTCCAAAATGTTGAGAGGAACTCGAAACATGTCAACCTTGGTTTTGAGAATCTCTCCCGGAGTTTGAGAGATTTGGACGTGAAAGGGTACCAGTCTTGTCGGGGATTGGGAACCCTTCGCGAGAATGACCAAAGTTTCAGCGGGATTTCCAAAATGTTGAGAGGAACTCGAAACATGTCAACCTTGGTTTTGAGAATCTCTCCCGGAGTTTGAGAGATTTGGACGTGAAAGGGTACCAGTCTTGTCGGGGATTGGGAACCCTTCGCCAGAATGTCCAAAGTTTCAGCGGGATTTCCAAAATGTTGAGAGGAACTCGAAACATGTCAACCTTGGATTTGAGAATCTCTCCCGGAGTTTGAGAGATTTGGACGTGAAAGGGTACCAGTCTTGTCGGGGATTTGGAACCCTTCACCAGAATGTCCAAAGTTTCAGCGGGATTTCCAAAACGTTGAGAGGAACTCGAAACATGTCAGCCTTGGTTTTGAGAATCTCTCCCGGAGTTTGAGAGATTTGGACGTGAAAGGGTACCAGTCTTGTCGGGGATTGGGAACCCTTCGCGAGAATGTCCAAAGTTTCAGCGGGATTTCCAAAATGTTGAAAGGAACTCGAAACATGTCAACCTCGGTTTTGAGAATCTCTCCCGGAGTTTGAGAGATTTGGACGTGAAAGGGTACCAGTCTTGTCGGGGATTGGGAACCCTTCGCCAGAATGTCCAAAGTTTCAGCGGGATTTCCAAAATGTTGAGAGGAACTCGAAACATGTCAACCTTGGTTTTGAGAATCTCTCCCGGAGTTTGAGAGATTTGGACGTGAAAGGGTACCAGTCTTGTCGGGGATTGGGAACCCTTCGCCAGAATGTCCAAAGTTTCAGCGGGATTTCCAAAATGTTGAGAGGAACTCGAAACATGTCAACCTTGGTTTTGAGAATCTCTCCCGGAGTTTGAGAGATTTGGACGTGAAAGGGTACCAGTCTTGTCGGGGATTGGGAACCCTTCGCCAGAATGTCCAAAGTTTCAGCGGGATTTCCAAAATGTTGAGAGGAACTCGAAACATGTCAACCTTGGTTTTGAGAATCTCTCCCAGAGTTTGAGAGATTTGGACGTGAAAGGGTACCAGTCTTGTCGGGGATTGGGAACCCTTCGCCAGAATGTTTAAAGTTTCAGCGGGATTTCCAAAATGTTGAGAGGAACTCGAAACATGTCAACCTTGGTTTTGAGAATCTCTCCCGGAGTTTGAAAGATTTGGACCTGAAAGGGTACCAGTCTTGTCGGGGATTGGGAACCCTTCGCCAGAATGTCCAAAGTTTCAGCGGGATTTCCAAAATGTTGAGAGGAACTCGAAACATGTCAACCTTGGTTTTGAGAATCTCTCCCGGAGTTTGAGAGATTTGGACGTGTAAGGGTACCAGTCTTGTCGGGGATTGGGAACCCTTCGCGAGAATGTCCAAAGTTTCAGCGGGATTTCCAAAATGTTGAAAGGAACTCGAAACATGTCAACCTTGGTTTTGAGAATCTCTCCCGGAGTTTGAGAGATTTGGACGTGAAAGGGTACCAGTCTTGTCGGGAATTGGGAACCCTTCGCCAGAATGTCCAAAGTTTCAGCAGGATTTCCAAAATGTTGAGAGGAACTCGAAACATGTCAACCTTGGTTTTGAGAATCTCTCCCGGAGTTTGAGAGATTTGGACGTGAAAGGGTACCAATCTTGTCGGGGATTGGGAACCCTTCGCGAGAATGTCCAAAGTTTCAGCGGGATTTCCAAAATGTTGAGAGGAACTCGAAACATGTCAACCTTGGTTTTGAGAATCTCTCCCGGAGTTTGAGAGATTTGGACGTGAAAGGGTACCAGTCTTGTCGGGGATTGGGAACCCTTCGCCAGAATGTCCAAAGTTTCAGCGGGATTTCCAAAATGTTGAGAGGAACTCGAAACATGTCAACCTTGGTTTTGAGAATCTCTCCTGGAGTTTGAGAGATTTGGACGTGAAAGGGTACAAGTCTTGTCGGGGATTGGGAACCCTTCGCCAGAATGTCCAAAGTTTCAGCGGGATTTCCAAAATGTTGAGAGGAACTCGAAACATGTCAACCTTGGTTTTGAGAATCTCTCCCAGAGTTTGAGAGGTTTGGATGTGAAAGGGTACCAGTCTTGTAGGGGATTGGGAACCCTTCGCGAGAATGTCCAAAGTTTCAGCGGGATTTCCAAAATCTTGAGAGGAACTCGAAACATGTCAACGTCGGTTTTGAGAATCTCTCCCGGAGTTTGAGAGATTTGGACGTGAAAGGGTACCAGTCTTGTCGGGGATTGGGAACCCTTCGCCAGAATGTCCAAAGTTTCAGCGGGATTTCCAAAATGTTGAGAGGAACTCGAAACATGTCAACCTTGGTTTTGAGAATCTCTCCCGGAGTTGGAGAGATTTGGACGTGAAAGGGTAGCAGTCTTGTCGGGTATTTGGAACCCTTCGCCAGAATGTCCAAAGTTTCAGCAGGATTTCCAAAATGTTGCGAGGAACTCGAAACATGTCAACCTTGGTTTTGAGAATCTCTCTTGGAGTTTGAGAGATTTGGACGTGAAAGGGAACCAGTCTTGTCGGGGATTGGGAACCCTTCGCCAGAATGTCCAAAGTTTCAGCGGGATTTCCAAAATGTTGAGAGGAACTCGAAACATGTCAACCTTGGTTTTGAGAATCTCTCCCGGAGTTTGAGAGATTTGGACGTGAAAGGGTACCAGTCTTGTCGGGGATTGGCAACCCTTCGCCAGAATGACCAAAGTTTCAGCGGGATTTCCAAAATGTTGAAAGGAACTCGAAACATGTCAACCTCGGTTTTGAGAATCTCTCCCGGAGTTTGAGAGATTTGGACGTGAAAGGGTACCAGTCTTGTCGGGGATTGGGAACCCTTCGCCAGAATGTCCAAAGTTTCAGCGGGATTTCCAAAATGTTGAGAGGAACTCGAAACATGTCAACCTTGGTTTTGAGAATCTCTCCCGGAGTTTGAGAGATTTGGACGTGAAAGGGTACCAGTCTTGTCGGGGATTGGGAACCCTTCGCGAGAATGTCCAAAGTTTCAGCGGGATTTCCAAAATGTTGCGAGGAACTCGAAACATGTCAACCTTGGTTTTGAGAATCTCTCTTGGAGTTTGAGAGATTTGGACGTGAAAGGGAATCAGTCCTGTCGGGGATTGGGAACCCTTCGCGAGAATGTCCAAAGTTTCAGCGGGATTTCCAAAATGTTGAGAGGAACTCGAAACATGTCAACCTTGGGTTTGAGAATCTCTCCCGGAGTTTGAGAGATTTGGACGTGAAAGGGTACCAGTCTTGTCGGGGATTGGGAACCCTTCGCCAGAATGTCCAAAGTTTCAGCGGGATTTCCAAAATGTTGAGAGGAACTCGAAACATGTCAACCTCGGTTTTGAGAATCTCTCCCGGAGTTTGAGAGATTTGGACGTGAAAGGGTACCAGTCTTGTCGGGGATTGGGAACCCTTCGCCAGAATGACCAAAGTTTCAGCGGGATTTCCAAAATGTTGAGAGGAACTCGAAACATGTCAACCTTGGTTTTGAGAATCTCTCCCGGAGTTTGAGAGATTTGGACGTGAAAGGGTACCAGTCTTGTCGGGGATTGGGAACCCTTCGCCAGAATGTCCAAAGTTTCAGCGGGATTTCCAAAATGTTGAAAGGAACTCGAAACATGTCAACCTCGGTTTTGAAAATGTCTCCCGGAGTTTGAGAGATTTGGACGTGAAAGGGTACCAATCCTGTCGGGGATTTGGAACCCTTCGCCAGAATGTCCAAAGTTTCAGCGGGATTTCCAAAATGTTGAGAGGAACTCGAAACATGTCAACCTTGGTTTTGAGAATCTCTCCCGGAGTTTGAGAGATTTGGACGTGAAAGGGTACCAGTCTTGTCGGGGATTGGGAACCCTTCGCGAGAATGTCCAAAGTTTCAGCGGGATTTCCAAAATGTTGCGAGGAACTCGAAACATGTCAACCTTGGTTTTGAGAATCTCTCTTGGAGTTTGAGAGATTTGGACGTGAAAGGGAATCAGTCTTGTCGGGGATTGGGAACCCTTCGCGAGAATGTCCAAAGTTTCAGCGGGATTTCCAAAATGTTGAAAGGAACTCGAAACATGTCAACCTTGGTATTTGAGAATCTCTCCCGGAGTTTGAGAGATTTGGACGTGAAAGGGAACCAGTCTTGTCGGGGATTGGGAACCCTTCGCCAGAATGACCAAAGTTTCAGCGGGATTTCCAAAATGTTGAGAGGAACTCGAAACATGTCAACCTTGGTTTTGAGAATCTCTCCCGGAGTTTGAGAGATTTGGACGTGAAAGGGTACCAGTCTTGTCGGGGATTGGGAACCCTTCGCGAGAATGTCCAAAGTTTCAGCGGGATTTCCAAAATGTTGAGAGGAACTCGAAACATGTCAACCTTGGTTTTGAGAATCTCTCCCGGAGTTTGAGAGATTTGGACGTGAAAGGGTACCAGTCTTGTCGGGGATTGGGAACCCTTCGCCAGAATGTCCAAAGTTTCAGCGGGATTTCCAAAATGTTGAGAGGAACTCGAAACATGTCAACCTTCGTTTTGAGAATCTCTCCCGGAGTTTGAGAGATTTGGACGTGAAAGGGTACCAGTCTTGTCGGGGATTGGGAACCCTTCACGAGAATGTCCAAAGTTGCAGTGGGATTTCCAAAATGTTGAAAGGAACTCGAAACATGTCAACCTTGGTTTTGAGAATCTCTCCCGGAGTTTGAGAAATTTGGACGTGAAAGGGTACCAGTCTTGTCGGGGATTGGGAACCCTTCGCGAGAATGTCCAAAGTTTCAGCGGGATTTCCAAAATGTTGAGAGGAACTCGAAACATGTCAACCTTGGTTTTGAGAATCTCTCCCGGAGTTTGAGAGATTTGGACGTGAAAGGGTACCAGTCTTGTCGGGGATTGGGAACCCTTCGCGAGAATGACCAAAGTTTCAGCGGGATTTCCAAAATGTTGAGAGGAACTCGAAACATGTCAACCTTGGTTTTGAGAATCTCTCCCGGAGTTTGAGAGATTTGGATGTGAAAGGGTACCAGTCTTGTCGGGGATTGGGAACCCTTCGCGACAATGTCCAAAGTTTCAGCGGGATTTACAAAATGTTGAGAGGAACTCGAAACATGTCAACCTTATTTTTGAGAATCTCTCCCGGAGTTTGAGAGATTTGGACGTGAAAGGGTACCAGTCTTGTCGGGGATTTGGAACCCTTCGCCAGAATGTCCAAAGTTTCAGCAGGATTTCCAAAATGTTGAAAGGAACTCGAAACATGTCAACCTTGGTTTTGAGAATCTCTCCCGGAGTTTGCGAGATTTGGACGTGAAAGGGTACCAATCTTGTCGGGGATTGGGAACCCTTCGCGAGAATGTCCAAAGTTTCAGCGGGATTTCCAAAATGTTGAGAGGAACTCGAAACATGTCAACCTTGGTTTTGAGAATCTCTCCCAGAGTTTGAGAGGTTTGGATGTGAAAGGGTACCAGTCTTGTCAGGGATTGGGAACCCTTCGCGAGAATGTCCAAAATTTCATCGGGATTTCCAAAATGTTGAGAGGAACTCGAAACATGTCAACCTCGGTTTTGAGAATCTCTCCCGGAGTTTGAGAGATTTGGACGTGAAAGGGTACCAATCCTGTCGGGGATTTGGAACCCTTCGCCAGAATGTCCAAAGTTTCAGCGGGATTTCCAAAATGTTGAGAGGAACTCGAAACATGTCAACCTTGGTTTTGAGAATCTCTCCCGGAGTTTGAGAGATTTGGACGTGAAAGGGTACCAGTCTTGTCGGGGATTGGGAACCCTTCGCCAGAATGTCCAAAGTTTCAGCGGGATTTCCAAAATGTTGCGAGGAACTCGAAACATGTCAACCTTGGTTTTGAGAATCTCTCCCGGAGTTTGAGAGATTTGGACGTGAAAGGGAATCAGTCTTGTCGGGGATTGGGAACCCTTCGCGAGAATGTCCAAAGTTTCAGCGGGATTTCCAAAATGTTGAAAGGAACTCGAAACATGTCAACCTTGGTTTTGAGAATCTCTCCCGGAGTTTGAGAGATTTGGACGTGAAAGGGAACCAGTCTTGTCGGGGATTGGGAACCCTTCGCCAGAATGTCCAAAGTTTCAGCGGGATTTCCAAAATCTTGAGAGGAACTCGAAACATGTCAACCTCGGTTTTGAGAATCTCTCCCGGAGTTTGAGAGATTTGGACGTGAAAGGGTACCAGTCTTGTCGGGGATTGGGAACCCTTCGCCAGAATGTCCAAAGTTTCAGCGGGATTTCCAAAATGTTGAGAGGAACTCGAAACATGTCAACCTCGGTTTTGAGAATCTCTCCCGGAGTTTGAGAGATTTGGACGTGAAAGGGTACCAGTCTTGTCGGGGATTGGGAACCCTTCGCCAGAATGACCAAAGTTTCAGTGGGATTTCCAAAATGTTGAGAGGAACTCGAAACATGTCAACCTTGGTTTTGAGAATCTCTCCCGAAGTTTGAGAGATTTGGACGTGAAAGGGTACCAGTCTTGTCGGGATTGGGAACCCTTCGCCAGAATGTCCAAAGTTTCAGCGGGATTTCCAAAATGTTGAGAGGAACTCGAAACATGTCAACCTTGGTTTTGAGAATCTCTCCCGGAGTTTGAGAGATTTGGACGTGAAAGGGTACCAGTCTTGTCGGGGATTGGGAACCCTTCGCCAGAATGTCCAAAGTTTCAGCGGGATTTCCAAAATGTTGAGAGGAACTCGAAACATGTCAACCTTGGTTTTGAGAATCTCTCCCGGAGTTTGAGAGATTTGGACGTGAAAGGGTAGCAGTCTTGTCGGGGATTGGGAACCCATCGCCAGAATGTCCAAAGTTTCAGCGGGATTTCCAAAATGTTGAGAGGAACTCGAAACATGTCAACCTTGGTTTTGAGAATCTCTCCCGGAGTTTGAGAGATTTGGACGTGAAAGGGTACCAGTCTTGTCGGGGATTGGGAACCCTTCGCCAGAATGTCCAAAGTTTCAGCGGGATTTCCAAAATGTTGAGAGGAACTCGAAACATGTCAACCTCGGTTTTGAGAATCTCTCCCGGAGTTTGAGAGATTTGGACGTGAAAGGGTACCAGTCTTGTCGGGGATTGGGAACCCTTCGCCAGAATGTCCAAAGTTTCAGCGGGATTTCCAAAATGTTGAGAGGAACTCGAAACATGTCAACCTTCGTTTTGAGAATCTCTCCCGGAGTTTGAGAGATTTGGACGTGAAAGGGTACCAGTCTTGTCGGGGATTGGGAACCCTTCACGAGAATGTCCAAAGTTGCAGTGGGATTTCCAAAATGTTGAAAGGAACTCGAAACATGTCAACCTTGGTTTTGAGAATCTCTCCCGGAGTTTGAGAAATTTGGACGTGAAAGGGTACCAGTCTTGTCGGGGATTGGGAACCCTTCGCGAGTATGTCCAAAGTTTCAGCGGGATTTCCAAAATGTTGAGAGGAACTCGAAACATGTCAACCTTGGTTTTGAGAATCTCTCCCGGAGTTTGAGAGATTTGGACGTGAAAGGGTACCAGTCTTGTCGGGGATTGGGAACCCTTCGCGAGAATGACCAAAGTTTCAGCGGGATTTCCAAAATGTTGAGAGGAACTCGAAACATGTCAACCTTGGTTTTGAGAATCTCTCCCGGAGTTTGAGAGATTTGGATGTGAAAGGGTACCAGTCTTGTCGGGGATTGGGAACCCTTCGCGACAATGTCCAAAGTTTCAGCGGGATTTACAAAATGTTGAGAGGAACTCGAAACATGTCAACCTTATTTTTGAGAATCTCTCCCGGAGTTTGAGAGATTTGGACGTGAAAGGGTACCAGTCTTGTCGGGGATTGGGAACCCTTCGCCAGAATGTCCAAAGTTTCAGCGGGATTTCCAAAATGTTGAGAGGAACTCGAAACATGTCAACCTTCGTTTTGAGAATCTCTCCCGGAGTTTGAGAGATTTGGACGTGAAAGGGTACCAGTCTTGTCGGGGATTGGGAACCCTTCACGAGAATGTCCAAAGTTGCAGTGGGATTTCCAAAATGTTGAAAGGAACTCGAAACATGTCAACCTTGGTTTTGAGAATCTCTCCCGGAGTTTGAGAAATTTGGACGTGAAAGGGTACCAGTCTTGTCGGGGATTGGGAACCCTTCGCGAGTATGTCCAAAGTTTCAGCGGGATTTCCAAAATGTTGAGAGGAACTCGAAACATGTCAACCTTGGTTTTGAGAATCTCTCCCGGAGTTTGAGAGATTTGGACGTGAAAGGGTACCAGTCTTGTCGGGGATTGGGAACCCTTCGCGAGAATGACCAAAGTTTCAGCGGGATTTCCAAAATGTTGAGAGGAACTCGAAACATGTCAACCTTGGTTTTGAGAATCTCTCCCGGAGTTTGAGAGATTTGGATGTGAAAGGGTACCAGTCTTGTCGGGGATTGGGAACCCTTCGCGACAATGTCCAAAGTTTCAGCGGGATTTACAAAATGTTGAGAGGAACTCGAAACATGTCAACCTTATTTTTGAGAATCTCTCCCGGAGTTTGAGAGATTTGGACGTGAAAGGGTACCAGTCTTGTCGGGGATTTGGAACCCTTCGCCAGAATGTCCAAAGTTTCAGCGGGATTTCCAAGATGTTGAAAGGAACTCGAAACATGTCAACCTTGGTTTTGAGAATCTCTCCCGGAGTTTGCGAGATTTGGACGTGAAAGGGTACCAATCTTGTCGGGGATTGGGAACCCTTCGCGAGAATGTCCAAAGTTTCAGCGGGATTTCCAAAATGTTGAGAGGAACTCGAAACATGTCAACCTTGGTTTTGAGAATCTCTCCCAGAGTTTGAGAGGTTTGGATGTGAAAGGGTACCAGTCTTGTCAGGGATTGGGAACCCTTCGCGAGAATGTCCAAAATTTCATCGGGATTTCCAAAATGTTGAGAGGAACTCGAAACATGTCAACCTCGGTTTTGAGAATCTCTCCCGGAGTTTGAGAGATTTGGACGTGAAAGGGTACCAATCCTGTCGGGGATTTGGAACCCTTCGCCAGAATGTCCAAAGTTTCAGCGGGATTTCCAAAATGTTGAGAGGAACTCGAAACATGTCAACCTTGGTTTTGAGAATCTCTCCCGGAGTTTGAGAGATTTGGACGTGAAAGGGTACCAGTCTTGTCGGGGATTGGGAACCCTTCGCCAGAATGTCCAAAGTTTCAGCGGGATTTCCAAAATGTTGCGAGGAACTCGAAACATGTCAACCTTGGTTTTGAGAATCTCTCCCGGAGTTTGAGAGATTTGGACGTGAAAGGGAATCAGTCTTGTCGGGGATTGGGAACCCTTCGCGAGAATGTCCAAAGTTTCAGCGGGATTTCCAAAATGTTGAAAGGAACTCGAAACATGTCAACCTTGGTTTTGAGAATCTCTCCCGGAGTTTGAGAGATTTGGACGTGAAAGGGAACCAGTCTTGTCGGGGATTGGGAACCCTTCGCCAGAATGTCCAAAGTTTCAGCGGGATTTCCAAAATGTTGAGAGGAACTCGAAACATGTCAACCTCGGTTTTGAGAATCTCTCCCGGAGTTTGAGAGATTTGGACGTGAAAGGGTACCAGTCTTGTCGGGGATTGGGAACCCTTCGCCAGAATGTCCAAAGTTTCAGCGGGATTTCCAAAATGTTGAGAGGAACTCGAAACATGTCAACCTCGGTTTTGAGAATCTCTCCCGGAGTTTGAGAGATTTGGACGTGAAAGGGTACCAGTCTTGTCGGGGATTGGGAACCCTTCGCCAGAATGTCCAAAGTTTCAGCGGGATTTCCAAAATGTTGAGAGGAACTCGAAACATGTCAACCTTGGTTTTGAGAATCTCTCCCGGAGTTTGAGAGATTTGGACGTGAAAGGGTACCAGTCTTGTCGGGGATTGGGAACCCTTCGCCAGAATGTCCAAAGTTTCAGCGGGATTTCCAAAATGTTGAGAGGAACTCGAAACATGTCAACCTTGGTTTTGAGAATCTCTCCCGGAGTTTGAGAGATTTGGACGTGAAAGGGTAGCAGTCTTGTCGGGGATTGGGAACCCATCGCCAGAATGTCCAAAGTTTCAGCGGGATTTCCAAAATGTTGAGAGGAACTCGAAACATGTCAACCTTGGTTTTGAGAATCTCTCCCGGAGTTTGAGAGATTTGGACGTGAAAGGGTACCAGTCTTGTCGGGGATTGGGAACCCTTCGCCAGAATGTCCAAAGTTTCAGCGGGATTTCCAAAATGTTGAGAGGAACTCGAAACATGTCAACCTCGGTTTTGAGAATCTCTCCCGGAGTTTGAGAGATTTGGACGTGAAAGGGTACCAGTCTTGTCGGGGATTGGGAACCCTTCGCCAGAATGTCCAAAGTTTCAGCGGGATTTCCAAAATGTTGAAACGAACTCGAAACATGTCAACCTTGGTTTTGAGAATCTCTCCCGGAGTTTGAGAAATTTGGACGTGAAAGGGTACCAGTCTTGTCGGGGATTGGGAACCCTTCGCGAGAATGTCCAAAGTTTCAGCGGGATTTCCAAAATGTTGAGAGGAACTCGAAACATGTCAACCTTGGTTTTGAGAATCTCTCCCGGAGTTTGAGAGATTTGGACGTGAAAGGGTACCAGTCTTGTCGGGGATTGGGAACCCTTCGCGAGAATGACCAAAGTTTCAGCGGGATTTCCAAAATGTTGAGAGGAACTCGAAACATGTCAACCTTGGTTTTGAGAATCTCTCCCGGAGTTTGAGAGATTTGGACCTGAAAGGGTACCAGTCTTGTCGGGGATTGGGAACCCTTCGCGACAATGTCCAAAGTTTCAGCGGGATTTACAAAATGTTGAGAGGAACTCGAAACATGTCAACCTTGGTTTTGAGAATCTCTCCCAGAGTTTGAGAGATTTGGACGTGAAAGGGTACCAGTCTTGTCGGGGATTGGGAACCCTTCGCCAGAATGTCCAAAGTTTCAGCAGGATTTCCAAAATGTTGAGAGGAACTCGAAACATGTCAACCTTGGTTTTGAGAATCTCTCCCGGAGTTTGAGAGGTTTGGATGTGAAAGGGTACCAGTCTTGTCGGGGATTGGGAACCCTTCGCCAGAATGTCCAAAGTTTCAGCGGGATTTCCAAAATGTTGAGAGGAACTCGAAACATGTCAACCTCGGTTTTGAGAATCTCTCCCGGAGTTTGAGAGATTTGGACGTGAAAGGGTACCAGTCTTGTCGGGGATTGGGAACTCTTCGCCAGAATGACCAAAGTTTCAGCGGGATTTCCAAAATGTTGAGAGGAACTCGAAACATGTCAACCTTGGTTTTGAGAATCTCTCCCGGAGTTTGAGAGATTTGGACGTGAAAGGGTACCAGTCTTGTCGGGGATTGGGAACCCTTCGCGAGAATGACCAAAGTTTCAGCGGGATTTCCAAAATGTTGAGAGGAACTCGAAACATGTCAACCTTGGTTTTGAGAATCTCTCCCGGAGTTTGAGAGATTTGGACGTGAAAGGGTACCAGTCTTGTCGGGGATTGGGAACCCTTCGCGACAATGTCCAAAGTTTCAGCGGGATTTACAAAATGTTGAGAGGAACTCGAAACATGTCAACCTTATTTTTGAGAATCTCTCCCGGAGTTTGAGAGATTTGGACGTGAAAGGGTACCAGTCTTGTCGGGGATTTGGAACCCTTCGCCAGAATGTCCAAAGTTTCAGCAGGATTTCCAAAATGTTGAAAGGAACTCGAAACATGTCAACCTTGGTTTTGAGAATCTCTCCCGGAGTTTGAGAGATTTGGACGTGAAAGGGTACCAATCTTGTCGGGGATTGGGAACCCTTCGCGAGAATGTCCAAAGTTTCAGCGGGATTTCCAAAATGTTGAGAGGAACTCGAAACATGTCAACCTTGGTTTTGAGAATCTCTCCCGGAGTTTGAGAGATTTGGACGTGAAAGGGTACCAGTCTTGTCGGGGATTGGGAACCCTTCGCGAGAATGTCCAAAGTTTCAGCGGGATTTCCAAAATGTTGAGAGGAACTCGAAACATGTCAACCTTGGTTTTGAGAATCTCTCCCGGAGTTTGAGAGATTTGGACGTGAAAGGGTACAAGTCTTGTCGGGGATTGGGAACCCTTCGCGAGAATGTCCAAAGTTTCAGCGGGATTTCCAAAATGTTGAGAGGAACTCGAAACATGTCAACCTTGGTTTTGAGAATCTCTCCCGGAGTTTGAGAGGTTTGGATGTGAAAGGGTACCAGTCTTGTCGGGGATTGGGAACCCTTCGCCAGAATGTCCAAAGTTTCAGCGGGATTTCCAAAATCTTGAGAGGAACTCGAAACATGTCAACCTCGGTTTTGAGAATCTCTCCCGGAGTTTGAGAGATTTGGACGTGAAAGGGTACCAGTCTTGTCGGGGATTGGGAACCCTTCGCCAGAATGACCAAAGTTTCAGCGGGATTTCCAAAATGTTGAGAGGAACTCGAAACATGTCAACCTTGGTTTTGAGAATCTCTCCCGGAGTTTGAGAGATTTGGACGTGAAAGGGTACCAGTCTTGTCGGGGATTGGGAACCCTTCGCCAGAATGTCCAAAGTTTCAGCGGGATTTCCAAAATGTTGAAAGGAACTCGAAACATGTCAACCTCGGTTTTGAAAATGTCTCCCGGAGTTTGAGAGATTTGGACGTGAAAGGGTACCAATCCTGTCGGGGATTTGGAACCCTTCGCCAGAATGTCCAAAGTTTCAGCGGGATTTCCAAAATGTTGAGAGGAACTCGAAACATGTTAACCTTGGTTTTGAGAATCTCTCCCGGAGTTTGAGAGATTTGGACGTGAAAGGGTACCAGTCTTGTCGGGGATTGGGAACCCTTCGCGAGAATGTCCAAAGTTTCAGCGGGATTTCCAAAATGTTGCGAGGAACTCGAAACATGTCAACCTTGGTTTTGAGAATCTCTCTTGGAGTTTGAGAGATTTGGACGTGAAAGGGAATCAGTCTTGTCGGGGATTGGGAACCCTTCGCGAGAATGTCCAAAGTTTCAGCGGGATTTCCAAAATGTTGAAAGGAACTCGAAACATGTCAACCTTGGTATTTGAGAATCTCTCCCGGAGTTTGAGAGATTTGGACGTGAAAGGGAACCAGTCTTGTCGGGGATTGGGAACCCTTCGCCAGAATGTCCAAAGTTTCAGCGGGATTTCCAAAATGTTGAGAGGAACTCGAAACATGTCAACCTTGGTTTTGAGAATCTCTCCCGGAGTTTGAGAGATTTGGACGTGAAAGGGTACCAGTCTTGTCGGGGATTGGGAACCCATCGCCAGAATGTCAAAAGTTTCAGCGGGATTTCCAAAATGTTGAGAGGAACTCGAAACATGTCAACCTTGGTTTTGAGAATCTCTCCCGGAGTTTGAGAGATTTGGACGTGAAAGGGTACCAGTCTTGTCGGGGATTGGGAACCCTTCGCCAGAATGTCCAAAGTTTCAGCGGGATTTCCAAAATGTTGAGAGGAACTCGAAACATGTCAACCTTCGTTTTGAGAATCTCTCCCGGAGTTTGAGAGATTTGGACGTGAAAGGGTACCAGTCTTGTCGGGGATTGGGAACCCTTCACGAGAATGTCCAAAGTTGCAGTGGGATTTCCAAAATGTTGAAAGGAACTCGAAACATGTCAACCTTGGTTTTGAGAATCTCTCCCGGAGTTTGAGAAATTTGGACGTGAAAGGGTACCAGTCTTGTCGGGGATTGGGAACCCTTCGCGAGAATGTCCAAAGTTTCAGCGGGATTTCCAAAATGTTGAGAGGAACTCGAAACATGTCAACCTTGGTTTTGAGAATCTCTCCCGGAGTTTGAGAGATTTGGACGTGAAAGGGTACCAGTCTTGTCGGGGATTGGGAACCCTTCGCCAGAATGTCCAAAGTTTCAGCGGGATTTCCAAAATGTTGCGAGGAACTCGAAACATGTCAACCTTGGTTTTGAGAATCTCTCCCGGAGTTTGAGAGATTTGGACGTGAAAGGGTAACAGTCTTGTCGGGGATTGGGAACCCTTCGCGACAATGTCCAAAGTTTCAGCGGGATTTACAAAATGTTGAGAGGAACTCGAAACATGTCAACCTTATTTTTGAGAATCTCTCCCGGAGTTTGAGAGATTTGGACGTGAAAGGGTACCAGTCTTGTCGGGGATTTGGAACCCTTCGCCAGAATGTCCAAAGTTTCAGCAGGATTTCCAAAATGTTGAAAGGAACTCGAAACATGTCAACCTTGGTTTTGAGAATCTCTCCCGGAGTTTGAGAGATTTGGACGTGAAAGGGTACCAATCTTGTCGGGGATTGGGAACCCTTCGCGAGAATGTCCAAAGTTTCAGCGGGATTTCCAAAATGTTGAGAGGAACTCGAAACATGTCAACCTTGGTTTTGAGAATCTCTCCCGGAGTTTGAGAGATTTGGACGTGAAAGGGTACCAGTCTTGTCGGGGATTGGGAACCCTTCGCGAGAATGTCCAAAGTTTCAGCGGGATTTCCAAAATGTTGAGAGGAACTCGAAACATGTCAACCTTGGTTTTGAGAATCTCTCCCGGAGTTTGAGAGATTTGGACGTGAAAGGGTACAAGTCTTGTCGGGGATTGGGAACCCTTCGCGAGAATGTCCAAAGTTTCAGCGGGATTTCCAAAATGTTGAGAGGAACTCGAAACATGTCAACCTTGGTTTTGAGAATCTCTCCCGGAGTTTGAGAGGTTTGGATGTGAAAGGGTACCAGTCTTGTCGGGGATTGGGAACCCTTCGCCAGAATGTCCAAAGTTTCAGCGGGATTTCCAAAATCTTGAGAGGAACTCGAAACATGTCAACCTCGGTTTTGAGAATCTCTCCCGGAGTTTGAGAGATTTGGACGTGAAAGGGTACCAGTCTTGTCGGGGATTGGGAACCCTTCGCCAGAATGACCAAAGTTTCAGCGGGATTTCCAAAATGTTGAGAGGAACTCGAAACATGTCAACCTTGGTTTTGAGAATCTCTCCCGGAGTTTGAGAGATTTGGACGTGAAAGGGTACCAGTCTTGTCGGGGATTGGGAACCCTTCGCCAGAATGTCCAAAGTTTCAGCGGGATTTCCAAAATGTTGAAAGGAACTCGAAACATGTCAACCTCGGTTTTGAAAATGTCTCCCGGAGTTTGAGAGATTTGGACGTGAAAGGGTACCAATCCTGTCGGGGATTTGGAACCCTTCGCCAGAATGTCCAAAGTTTCAGCGGGATTTCCAAAATGTTGAGAGGAACTCGAAACATGTCAACCTTGGTTTTGAGAATCTCTCCCGGAGTTTGAGAGATTTGGACGTGAAAGGGAATCAGTCTTGTCGGGGATTGGGAACCCTTCGCGAGAATGTCCAAAGTTTCAGCGGGATTTCCAAAATGTTGAAAGGAACTCGAAACATGTCAACCTTGGTATTTGAGAATCACTCCCGGAGTTTGAGAGATTTGGACGTGAAAGGGTACCATTCTTGTCGGGGATTGGGAACCCTTCTCCAGAATGTCCAAAGTTTCAGCGGGATTTCCAAAATGTTGAGAGGAACTCGAAACATGTCAACCTTGGTTTTGAGAATCTCTCCCGGAGTTTGAGAGATTTGGACGTGAAAGGGTACCAGTCTTGTCGGGGATTGGGAACCCTTCGCGAGAATGTCCAAAGTTTCAGCGGGATTTCCAAAATGTTGAGAGGAACTCGAAACATGTCAACCTTGGTTTTGAGAATCTCTCCCGGAGTTTGAGAGATTTGGACGTGAAAGGGTACAAGTCTTGTCGGGGATTGGGAACCCTTCGCGAGAATGTCCAAAGTTTCAGCGGGATTTCCAAAATGTTGAGAGGAACTCGAAACATGTCAACCTTGGTTTTGAGAATCTCTCCCGGAGTTTGAGAGGTTTGGATGTGAAAGGGTACCAGTCTTGTCGGGGATTGGGAACCCTTCGCCAGAATGTCCAAAGTTTCAGCGGGATTTCCAAAATCTTGAGAGGAACTCGAAACATGTCAACCTCGGTTTTGAGAATCTCTCCCGGAGTTTGAGAGATTTGGACGTGAAAGGGTACCAGTCTTGTCGGGGATTGGGAACCCTTCGCCAGAATGACCAAAGTTTCAGCGGGATTTCCAAAATGTTGAGAGGAACTCGAAACATGTCAACCTTGGTTTTGAGAATCTCTCCCGGAGTTTGAGAGATTTGGACGTGAAAGGGTACCAGTCTTGTCGGGGATTGGGAACCCTTCGCCAGAATGTCCAAAGTTTCAGCGGGATTTCCAAAATGTTGAAAGGAACTCGAAACATGTCAACCTCGGTTTTGAAAATGTCTCCCGGAGTTTGAGAGATTTGGACGTGAAAGGGTACCAATCCTGTCGGGGATTTGGAACCCTTCGCCAGAATGTCCAAAGTTTCAGCGGGATTTCCAAAATGTTGAGAGGAACTCGAAACATGTCAACCTTGGTTTTGAGAATCTCTCCCGGAGTTTGAGAGATTTGGACGTGAAAGGGAATCAGTCTTGTCGGGGATTGGGAACCCTTCGCGAGAATGTCCAAAGTTTCAGCGGGATTTCCAAAATGTTGAAAGGAACTCGAAACATGTCAACCTTGGTATTTGAGAATCACTCCCGGAGTTTGAGAGATTTGGACGTGAAAGGGTACCATTCTTGTCGGGGATTGGGAACCCTTCTCCAGAATGTCCAAAGTTTCAGCGGGATTTCCAAAATGTTGAGAGGAACTCGAAACATGTCAACCTTGGTTTTGAGAATCTCTCCCGGAGTTTGAGAGATTTGGACGTGAAAGGGTACCAGTCTTGTCGGGGATTGGGAACCCATCGCCAGAATGTCCAAAGTTTCAGCGGGATTTCCAAAATGTTGAGAGGAACTCGAAACATGTCAACCTTGGTTTTGAGAATCTCTCCCGGAGTTTGAGAGATTTGGACGTGAAAGGGTACCAGTCTTGTCGGGGATTGGGAACCCTTCGCCAGAATGTCCAAAGTTTCAGCGGGATTTCCAAAATGTTGAAAGGAACTCGAAACATGTCAACCTTGGTTTTGAGAATCTCTCCCGGAGTTTGAGAAATTTGGACGTGAAAGGGTACCAGTCTTGTCGGGGATTGGGAACCCTTCGCCAGAATGACCAAAGTTTCAGCGGGATTTCCAAAATGTTGAGAGGAACTCGAAACATGTCAACCTTGGTTTTGAGAATCTCTCCCGGAGTTTGAGAGATTTGGACGTGAAAGGGTACCAGTCTTGTCGGGGATTGGGAACCCTTCGCGAGAATGACCAAAGTTTCAGCGGGATTTCCAAAATGTTGAGGGGAACTCGAAACATGTCAACCTTGGTTTTGAGAATCTCTCCCGGAGTTTGAGAGATTTGGACGTGAAAGGGTACCAGTCTTGTCGGGGATTGGGAACCCTTCGCGACAATGTCCAAAGTTTCAGCGGGATTTACAAAATGTTGAGAGGAACTCGAAACATGTCAACCTTGGTTTTGAGAATCTCTCCCGGAGTTTGAGAGATTTGGACATGAAAGGGTACCAGTCTTGTCGGGGATTTGGAACCCTTCGCCAGAATGTCCAAAGTTTCAGCAGGATTTCCAAAATGTTGAGAGGAACTCGAAACATGTCAACCTTGGTTTTGAGAATCTCTCCCGGAGTTTGAGAGATTTGGACGTGAAAGGGTACCAGTCTTGTCGGGGATTGGGAACCCTTCGCGAGAATGTCCAAAGTTTCAGCGGGATTTCCAAAATGTTGAGAGGAACTCGAAACATGTCAACCTTGGTTTTGAGAATCTCTCCCGGAGTTTGAGAGATTTGGACGTGAAAGGGTACAAGTCTTGTCGGGGATTGGGAACCCTTCGCGAGAATGTCCAAAGTTTCAGCGGGATTTCCAAAATGTTGAGAGGAACTCGAAACCTGTCAACCTTGGTTTTGAGAATCTCTCCCGGAGTTTGAGAGGTTTGGATGTGAAAGGGTACCAGTCTTGTCGGGGATTGGGAACCCTTCGCCAGAATGTCCAAAGTTTCAGCGGGATTTCCAAAATCTTGAGAGGAACTCGAAACATGTCAACCTCGGTTTTGAGAATCTCTCCCGGAGTTTGAGAGATTTGGACGTGAAAGGGTACCAATCTTGTCGGGGATTGGGAACCCTTCGCCAGAATGTCCAAAGTTTCAGCGGGATTTCCAAAATGTTGAGAGGAACTCGAAACATGTCAACCTTGGTTTTGAGAATCTCTCCCGGAGTTTGAGAGATTTGGACGTGAAAGGGTACCAGTCTTGTCGGGGATTGGGAACCCTTCGCCAGAATGTCCAAAGTTTCAGCGGGATTTCCAAAATGTTGAAAGGAACTCGAAACATGTCAACCTTGGTTTTGAGAATCTCTCCCGGAGTTTGAGAGATTTGGACGTGAAAGGGTACCAGTCTTGTCGGGGATTGGGAACCCTTCGCCAGAATGTCCAAAGTTTCAGCAGGATTTCCAAAATGTTGAGAGGAACTCGAAACATGTCAACCTTGGTTTTGAGAATCTCTCCCGGAGTTTGAGAGATTTGGACGTGAAAGGGTACCAGTCTTGTCGGGGATTGGGAACCCTTCGCCAGAATGTCCAAAGTTTCAGCGGGATTTCCAAAATGTTGAGAGGAACTCGAAACATGTCAACCTTGGTTTTGAGAATCTCTCCCGGAGTTTGAGAGATTTGGACGTGAAAGGGTACCAGTCTTGTCGGGGATTGGGAACCCTTCGCCAGAATGTCCAAAGTTTCAGCGGGATTTCCAAAATGTTGAGAGGAACTCGAAACATGTCAACCTTGGTTTTGAGAATCTCTCCTGGACTTTTAGAGATTTGAAAGTGAAAGGGTACCAATCTTGTCAGGGATTGGGAACCCTTCGCGAGAATGTCAAAAGTTGCAGCGGGATTACCAAAATGTTGAAAGGACCTTTAAACATGTCAACCTTGGTTTTGAGAATCTCTCCTGGAGTTTTAGAGATTTGGATGTGAAAGGATACCAACCTTGTCTGGGAATAGGAACCCTTCGCGAGAATGTCAAAAGTTTCAGCGGGATTTCCAAAATGTTGAAGGGAACTCGAAACATGTCAACCTTGGTTTTGAGAATCTCTCCTTGAGTTTTAGAGATTTGGACGTGAAAGGTACCAATCTTGTCGGGGATTGGGAACCCTTCGCGAGAATGTCAAAAGTTTCAGCGGGATTTCCTAAATGTTGAAAGGAACTCGAAACATGTCAACCTTGGTTTTGAGAATCTCTCCTGGAGTTTTAGAGATTTGGACGTGAAAGGGTACCAATCTTGTAGGGGACTGGGAACCCTTCGCGAGAATGTCAAAAGTTTCAGCAGGATTTCCAAACTGTTGAAAGGAACTCGAAACATGTTAAAATTGGTTTTGAGAATCTCTCCTGGAGTTTGAGAGATTTGGAAGTGAAAGGGTACCAATCTTGTCGGGGACTGGGAACCCTTCGCGACAATGTCATAAGTTTCAGTGGGATTTCCAAACTGTTGAAAGGAACTCGAAACATGTTAACCTTGGTTTTGAGAATCTCTCCTGGAGTTTTTGAGATTTGGACGTGAAAGGGTACCAACCTTGTCGGGGACAGGGAACCCTTCGCGAGAATGTCAAAAGTTTCAGCGGGATTTCCAAAATGTTGAAAGGAACTCGAAACATGTCAACCTTGGTTTTGAGAATCTCTCCTGGAGTTTGAGAGATTTGCACGTGAATGGGTACCAACCTTGTCGGGGTTTGGGAACCCTTCGCGAGAATGTCAAAAGTTTCAGCGGGATTTCCAAAATGTTGAAAGGAACTCGAAACATATCAACCTTGGTTTTGAGAATCTCTCCTGGAGTTTGAGAGATCTGGACGTGAAAGGGTACCAATCTTGTCGGGGATTGGGAACCCTTCGCGAGAATGTCAAAAGTTTCAGCGGGATTTCCAAAATGTTGAAATGAACTGGAAACATGTCAGCCTTGGTTTTTAGAATCTCTCCTGGAGTTTGAGAGATTTGGACGTGAAAGGGTACCAGTCTTGTCGGGGATTGGGAACCCTTCGCGAGAATGTCCAAAGTTTCAGCGGGATTTCCAAAATGTTGAAAGGAACTCTAAACATGTCAAACTTGGTTTTAAGAATCTCTCCTGGAGTTTTAGCGATTTGGATGTCAAAGGGTACCAATCTTGTCTGGGAATAGGAACCCATCGCGAGAATTTCAAAAGTTTCAGCGGGATTTCCAAAATGTTGAAGGGAACTCTAAACATGTCAACCTTGGTTTTGAGAATCTCTCCTGGAGTTTGAGAGATCTGGTCGTGAAAGGGTACCAGTCTTGTCGGGGATTGGGAACCCTTCGCGAGAATGTCAAAAGTTTCAGCGGGATTTCCAAAATGTTGAAAGGAACTCGAAACACGTCAACCTTGGTTTTGAGAATCTCTCCTGGAGTTTTAGAGATTTGGACGTGAAAGGGTACCAACCTTGTTGGGGATTGGGAACCCTTCGCCAGAATGTCCAAAGTTTCAGCGGGATTTCCAAAATGTTGAAAGGAACTCGAAACATGTCAACCTTGGTTTTGAGAATCTCTCCTGGAGTTTGAGAGATTTGGACGTGTAACTGTACCAATCTTGTCGGGGATTGGTAACCCTTCACGAGAATGTCAAAACTTTCAGCGGGATTTCCAAAATGTTGAAAGGAACTCGAAACATGGCAGCCTTGGTTTTGAGAATCTCTCCTGGAGATTTAGAGATTTGGACGTGAAAGGGTACCAACCTTGTTGGGGATTGGGAACCCTTCGCGAGAATGTCAAAAGTTTCAGCGGGATTTCCAAAATGTTGAAAGGAACTGAAAACATGGCAACCTTGCTTTTGAGAATCTCTCCTGGAGTTTGAGAGATTTGGACGTGAAAGGGTACCAGTCTTTTCGGGGATTGGGAACCCTTCGCGTGAATGTCAAAAGTTTCAGCGGGATTACCAAAATGTTGAAAGGACCTCTAAACATGTCAACCTTGGTTTTGAGAATCTCTCCTGGAGTTTTAGAGATTTGGACGTGAAAGGGTACCAACCTTGTCGGGGATTGTGAACCCTTCGCGAGAATGTCAAAAGTTTCAGCGGGATTTCCAAAATGTTGAAAGGAACTCGAAACATGGCAACCTTGGTTTTGAGAATCTCTCCTGGAGTTTGAGAGATCTGGACGTGAAAGGGTACCAATCTTGTCGGGGACTGGGAACCCTTCGCCAGAATGTCCAGAGTTTCAGCGGGATTTCCAAACTGTTGAAAGGACCTCCAAACATGGCAACCTTGGTTTTGAGAATCTCTCCCGGAGTTTGAGAGATTTGGACGTGAAAGGGTACCAATCTTGTCGGGGATTGGGAACCCTTCGCGAGAATGTCAAAAGTTTCAGCGGGATTTCCAAAATTTTGAAAGGAGCTCGAAACATGTCAACCTTGGGTTTGAGAATCTCTCCTGGAGTTTGAGAGATTTGGACGTGAAAGGGTACCAATCTTGTAGGGGATTGGGAACCCTTCGCGAGAATGTCAAAAGTTTCAGCGGGATTTCCAAAATGTTGAAAGGACCTCTAAACATGGCAACCTTGCTTTTGAGAATCTCTCCTGGAGTTTTAGAGATTTGGACGTGAAAGGGTACCAACCCTGTCGGGGATTGGGAACCCTTCGCGAGAATGTCCAAAGTTTCAGCGGGATTTCCAAAATGTTGAAAGGAACCTGAAACATGTCAACCTTGGTTTTGAGAATCTCTCCTGGAGTTTGAGAGATTTGGACGTGAAACTGTACCAATCTTGTCGGGGATTGGGAACCCTTCACGAGAATGTCAAAAGTTTCAGCGGGATTTCCAAAATGTTGAAAGGAACTCGAGACATGGCAACCTTGGTTTTGAGAATCTCTCCTGGAGTTTGAGAGATTTGGACGTGAAAGGGTACCAATCTTGTCGGGGATTGGGAACCCTTCGCCAGAATGTCCAAAGTTTCAGCGGGATTTCCAAAATGTTGAAAGGACCTCCAAACATGTCAACCTTGTTTTTGAGAATCTCTCCTGGAGTTTGAGAGATTTGGACGTGAAAGGGTAACAATCTTGTAGGGGATTGGGAACCCTTCGCGAGAATGTCAAAAGTTTCAGCAAGATTTCCAAAATGTTGAAAGGAACTCGAAACATGGCAACCTTGGTTTTGAGAATCTCTCCTGGAGTTTTAGAGATTTGGACGTGAAAGGGTACCAATCTTGTCGGGGATTGGGAACCCTTCGCCAGAATGTCAAAAGTTTCAGTGGGATTTCCAAAATGTTGAAAGGAACTCTAAACATGTCAACCTTGGGTTTGAAAATCTCTCCTAGAGTTTTAGAGATTTGGAAGTGAAAGGGTACCAATCTTGTAGGGGATTGGGAACCCTTCGCGAGAATGTCAAAAGTTTCAGCGGGATTTCCAAAATGTTGAAAGGAACTCGAAACGTGGCAACATTGGTTTTGAGAATCTCTCCTGGAGTTTTAGAGATTTGAACGTGAAAGGGTACCAATCTTGTCGGGGATTGGGAACCCTTCGCGAGAATGTCAAAAGTTTCAGCGGGATTTCCAAAATGTTGAAAGGAACTGGAAACATGGCAACCTTGGTTTTGAGAATCTCTCCTGGAGTTTTAGAGATTTGGACGTGAAAGGGTACCAATCTTGTCGGGGATTGGGAACCCTTCGCGAGAATGTCAAAAGTTTCAGTGGGATTTCCAAAATGTTGAAAGGAACTCTAAACATGTCAACCTTGGGTTTGAAAATCTCTCCTAGAGTTTTAGAGATTTGGAAGTGAAAGGGTACCAATCTTGTAGGGGATTGGGAACCCTTCGCGAGAATGTCAAAAGTTTCAGCGGGATTTCCAAAATGTTGAAAGGAACTCGAAACATGTCAACCTTGGTTTTGAGAATCTCTCCTGGAGTTTTAGAGATTTGGACGTGAAAGGGTACCAATCTTGTCGGGGATTGGGAACCCTTCGCGAGAATGTCAAAAGCTTCAGCGGGATTTCCAAAATGTTGAAAGGAACTCTAAACATGTCAACCTTGGGTTTGAAAATCTCTCCTAGGGTTTGAGAGATTTGGACGTGAAACGTTACCAATCTTGTAGGGGATTGGGAACCCTTCACGAGAATATCAAAAGTTTCAGCGGGATTTCCAAAATGTTGAGAGGAACTCGAAACATGTCAACCTTGGGTTTGAATACTCTCCTAGAGTTTGAGAGATTTGGACGTGAAAGGGTACCAATCTTGTAGGGGACTGGGAACCCTTCGCGAGAATGTCAAAAGTTTCAGCGGGATTTCCAAAATGTTGAAAGGAACTGGAAACATATCAGCCTTGGTTTTGAGAATCTCTCCTGGAATTTGAGAGATTTGGACGTGAAAGGGTACCATTCTTGTCGGGGATTGGGAACCCTTCGCGAGAATGTCAAAAGTTTCAGCGGGATTTCCAAAATGTTGAAAGGAACTCGAAACATGGCAACACTGGTTTTGAGAATCTCTCCTGGAGTTATAGAGATTTGGACGTGAAAGGGTACCAATCTTGTCGGGGATTGGGAACCCTTCGCGAGAATGTCAAAAGTTTCAGCGGGATTTCCAAAATGTTGAAAGGAACTCGAAACATGGCAACCTTGGTTTTGAGAATCTCTCCCGGAGTTTTAGAGATTTGGATGTGAAAGGGTACCAACCTTGTCTGGGAATAGGAACCCTTCGCGAGAATGTCAAAATTTTCAGCAGGATTTCCAAAATGTTGAAGGGAACTCTAAACATGTGAACCTTGGTTTGGAGAATCTCTCCTAGAGTTTGACAGATTTGGAAGTGAAAGGGTACCAACCTTCTGGGGGATTGGGAACCCTTCGCGAGAATGTCAAAAGTTTCAGCGGGATTTCCAAAATGTTGAAAGGACCTCTAAACATGTCAACCTTGGTTTTCAGAATCTCTCCTGGAGTTTGCGAGATTTGGACGTGAAAGGTTACCAATCTTGTCGGGGATTGGGAACCCTTCGCGAGAATGTCCAAAGTTTCAGCGGGATTTCCAAAATGTTGAGAGGAACTCGAAACATGTTAACCTTGGTTTTGAGAATCTCTCCTGGAGTTTGAGAGATTTGGAAGTGAAAGGGTACCAATCTTGTCGGGGACTGGGAACCCTTCGTGAGAATGTCATAAGTTTCAGTGGGATTTCCAAACTGTTGAAAGGAACTCGAAACATGTTAACCTTGGTTTTGAGAATCTCTCCTGGAGTTTTTGAGATTTGGACGTGAAAGGGTAACAACCTTGTCGGGGACAGGGAACCCTTTGCGAGAATGTCAAAAGTTTCAGCGGGATTTCCAAAATGTTGAAAGGAACTCGAAACATGTCAACCTTGGTTTTGAGAATCTCTCCTGGAGTTTGAGAGATGTGCACGTGAATGGGTACCAACCTTGTCGGGGATTGGGAACCCTTCGCGAGCATGTCAAAAGTTTCAGCGGGATTTCCAAAATGTTGAAATGAACTCGAAACATGTCAGCCTTGGTTTTTAGAATCTCTCCTGGAGTTTGAGAGATTTGGACGTGAAAGGGTACCATTCTTGTCGGGGATTGTGAACCGTTCGCGAGAATGTCAAAAGTTTCAGCGGGATTTCCAAAATGTTGAAAGGAACTAGAAACATGGCAACCTTGGTTTTGAGAATCTCTCCTGGAGTTTTAGAGATTTGGACGTGAAAGGGTACCAATCTTGTCGGGGATTGGGAACCCTTCGCGAGAATGTCAAAAGTTTCAGCGGGATATCCTAAATGTTGAAAGGAACTCGAAACATGTCAACCTTGGTTTTGAGAATCTCTCCTGGAGTTTTAGAGATTTGGACGTGAAAGGGTACCAACCTTGTTGGGGATTGGGAACCCTTCGCCAGAATGTCCAAAGTTTCAGCGGGATTTCCAAAATGTTGAAAGGACCTCCAAACATGTAAACTTGGTTTTGAGAATCTCTCCTGGAGTTTGAGAGATTTGGACGTGTAACTGTACCAATTTTGTCGGGGATTGGGAACCCTTCACAAGAATGTCAAAACTTTCAGCGGGATTTCCAAAATGTTGAAAGGAACTCGAAACATGGCAGCCTTGGTTTTGAGAATCTTCCTGGAGTTTTAGAGATTTGGACGTGAAAGGGTACTAATCTTGTCGGGGATTGGGAACCCTTCGCGAGAATGTCAAAAGTTTCAGCGGGATTACCAAAACGTTGAAAGGACCTCTAAACATGTCAACCTTGGTTTTGAGAATCTCTCCCGGAGTTTTAGAGATTTGGACGTGAAAGGGTACCAATCTTGTCGGGGATTGGGAACCCTTCGCGAGAATGTCAAAAGCTTCAGTGGGATTTCCAAAATGTTGAAAGGACCTCCAAACATGTCAACCTTGGTTTTGAGAATCTCTCCTGGAGTTTTAGAGATTTGGACGTGAAAGGGTACCAATCTTGTCGGGGATTGGGAACCCTTCGCGAGAATGTCAAAAGTTTCAGCGGGATTTCCAAAATTTTGAAAGGAGCTCGAAACATGTCAACCTTGGGTTTGAGAATCTCTCCTGGCGTTTGAGAGATTTGGACGTGAAAGGCTACCAATCTTGTAGGGGATTGGGAACCCTTCGCGAGAATGTCAAAAGTTTAAGCGGGATTTCCAGAATGTTGAGAGGACCTCGAAACATGGCAACCTTGGTTTTGAGAATCTCTCCTGGAGTTTTAGAGATTTGGACGTGAAAGGGTACCAATCTTGTCGTGGATTGGGAACCCTTCGCGAGAATGTCAAAAGTTTCAGCGGGATTTCCAAAATGTTGAAAGGAACTCGAAACATGGCAACCTTGGTTTTGAGAATCTCTCCTAGAGTTTGAGAGATTTGGACGTGAAAGGGTACCAATCTTGTCGGGGATTGGGAACCCTTCGCCAGAATGTCAAAAGTTTCAGCGGGATTTCCAAAATGTTGAAAGGACCTCCAAACATGTCAAACTTGTTTTTGAGAATCTCTCCTGGAGTTTGAGAGATTTGGACGTGAAAGGGTAACAATCTTGTAGGGGATTGGGAACCCTTCGCGAGAATGTCAAAAGTTTCAGCAAGATTTCCAAAATGTTGAAAGGAACTCGAAACATGTCAACCTTGGTTTTGAGAATCTCTCCTGGAGTTTTAGAGATTTGGATGTGAAAGGGTACCAATCTTGTCGGGGATTGGGAACCCTTCGCGAGAATGTCAAAAGTTTCAGTGGGATTTCCAAAATGTTGAAAGGAACTCTAAACATGTCAACCTTGGGTTTGAAAATCTCTCCTAGAGTTTGAGAGATTTGGACGTGAAAGGGTACCATTCTTGTAGGGGATTGGGAACCCTTCGCGAGAATGTCAAAAGTTTCAGTGGGATTTCCAAAATGTTGAAAGGACCTCTAAACATGTCAACCTTGGTTTTGAGAATCTCTCCTGGAGTTTGAGAGATTTGGACGTGAAAGGGTACCAATCTTGTCGGGGATTGGGAACCCTTCGCGAGAATGTCAAAAGCTTCAGCGGGATTTCCAAAATGTTGAAAGGAACTCTAAACATGTCAACCTTGGGTTTGAAAATCTCTCCTAGGGTTTGAGAGATTTGGACGTGAAACGTTACCAATCTTGTAGGGGATTGGGAACCCTTCACGAGAATGTCAAAAGTTTCAGCGGGATTTCCAAAATGTTGAAAGGAACTCGAAACATCTCAACCTTGGGTTTGAATACTCTCCTAGAGTTTGAGAGATTTGGACGTGAAAGGGTACCAATCTTGTAGGGGACTGGGAACCCTTCACGAGAATGTCAAAAGTTTCAGCGGGATTTCCAAAATGTTGAAAGGACCTCTAAACATGTCAACCTTGGTTTTGAGAATCTCTCCTGGAGTTTGAGAGATTTGCACGTGAATGGGTACCAACCTTGTCGGGGATTGGGAACCCTTCGCGAGAATGTCAAAAGTTTCAGCGGGATTTCCAAAATGTTGAAAGGAACTCGAAACATGTCAGCCTTGGTTTTTAGAATCTCTCCTGGAGTTTGAGAGATTTGGACGTGAAAGGGTACCATTCTTGTCGGGGATTGTGAACCCTTCGCGAGAATGTCAAAAGTTTCAGCGGGATTTCCAAAATGTTGAAAGGAACTAGAAACATGGCAACCTTGGTTTTGAGAATCTCTCCTGGAGCTTTAGAGATTTGGACGTGAAAGGGTACCAGTCTTGTCGGGGATTGGGAACCCTTCGCGAGAATGTCAAAAGTTTCAGCGGGATATCCTAAATGTTGAAAGGAACTCGAAACATGTCAACCTTGGTTTTGAAAATCTCTCCTGGAGTTTTAGAGATTTGGACGTGAAAGGGTACCAACCTTGTTGGGGATTGGGAACCCTTCGCGAGAATGTCAAAAGTTTCAGCGGGATTTCCAAAATGTTGAAAGGAACTCGAAACATGGCAACCTTGGTTTTGAGAATCTCTCCTAGAGTTTGAGAGATTTGGACGTGAAAGGGTACCAATCTTGTCGGGGATTGGGAACCCTTCGCCAGAATGTCAAAAGTTTCAGCGGGATTTCCAAAATGTTGAAAGGACCTCCAAACATGTCAAACTTGTTTTTGAGAATCTCTCCTGGAGTTTGAGAGATTTGGACGTGAAAGGGTAACAATCTTGTAGGGGATTGGGAACCCTTCGCGAGAATGTCAAAAGTTTCAGCAAGATTTCCAAAATGTTGAAAGGAACTCGAAACATGTCAACCTTGGTTTTGAGAATCTCTCCTGGAGTTTTAGAGATTTGGATGTGAAAGGGTACCAATCTTGTCGGGGATTGGGAACCCTTCGCGAGAATGTCAAAAGTTTCAGTGGGATTTCCAAAATGTTGAAAGGAACTCTAAACATGTCAACCTTGGGTTTGAAAATCTCTCCTAGAGTTTGAGAGATTTGGACGTGAAAGGGTACCATTCTTGTAGGGGATTGGGAACCCTTCGCGAGAATGTCAAAAGTTTCAGTGGGATTTCCAAAATGTTGAAAGGACCTCTAAACATGTCAACCTTGGTTTTGAGAATCTCTCCTGGAGTTTGAGAGATTTGGACGTGAAAGGGTACCAATCTTGTCGGGGATTGGGAACCCTTCGCGAGAATGTCAAAAGCTTCAGCGGGATTTCCAAAATGTTGAAAGGAACTCTAAACATGTCAACCTTGGGTTTGAAAATCTCTCCTAGGGTTTGAGAGATTTGGACGTGAAACGTTACCAATCTTGTAGGGGATTGGGAACCCTTCACGAGAATGTCAAAAGTTTCAGCGGGATTTCCAAAATGTTGAAAGGAACTCTAAACATCTCAACCTTGGGTTTGAATACTCTCCTAGAGTTTGAGAGATTTGGACGTGAAAGGGTACCAATCTTGTAGGGGACTGGGAACCCTTCACGAGAATGTCAAAAGTTTCAGCGGGATTTCCAAAATGTTGAAAGGACCTCTAAACATGTCAACCTTGGTTTTGAGAATCTCTCCTGGAGTTTGAGAGATTTGCACGTGAATGGGTACCAACCTTGTCGGGGATTGGGAACCCTTCGCGAGAATGTCAAAAGTTTCAGCGGGATTTCCAAAATGTTGAAAGGAACTCGAAACATGTCAGCCTTGGTTTTTAGAATCTCTCCTGGAGTTTGAGAGATTTGGACGTGAAAGGGTACCATTCTTGTCGGGGATTGTGAACCCTTCGCGAGAATGTCAAAAGTTTCAGCGGGATTTCCAAAATGTTGAAAGGAACTAGAAACATGGCAACCTTGGTTTTGAGAATCTCTCCTGGAGCTTTAGAGATTTGGACGTGAAAGGGTACCAGTCTTGTCGGGGATTGGGAACCCTTCGCGAGAATGTCAAAAGTTTCAGCGGGATATCCTAAATGTTGAAAGGAACTCGAAACATGTCAACCTTGGTTTTGAAAATCTCTCCTGGAGTTTTAGAGATTTGGACGTGAAAGGGTACCAACCTTGTTGGGGATTGGGAACCCTTCGCGAGAATGTCAAAAGTTTCAGCGGGATTTCCAAAATGTTGAAAGGAACTCCAAACATGTAAACTTGGTTATTGAGAATCTCTCCTGGAGTTTGAGAGATTTGGACGTGTAACTGTACCAATTTTGTCGGGGATTGGGAACCCTTCACGAGAATGTCAAAACTTTCAGCGGGATTTCCAAAATGTTGAAAGGAACTCGAAACATGGCAGCCTTGGTTTTGAGAATCTCTCCTGGAGTTTGAGAGATTTGGACGTGAAAGGGTACCAATCTTGTCGGGGATTGGGAACCCTTTGCGAGAATGTCAAAAGTTTCAGCGGGATTACCAAAACGTTGAAAGGACCTTTAAACATGTCAACCTTGGTTTTGAGAATCTCTCCCGGAGTTTTAGAGATTTGGACGTGAAAGGGTACCAATCTTGTCGGGGATTGGGAACCCTTCGCGAGAATGTCAAAAGTTTCAGCGGGATTTCCAAAATGTTGAAAGGACCTCCAAACATGTCAACCTTGGTTTTGAGAATCTCTCCTGGAGTTTGAGAGATTTGGACGTGAAAGGGTACCAATCTTGTCGGGGATTGGGAACCCTTCGCGAGAATGTCAAAAGTTTCAGCGGGATTTCCAAAATGTTGAGAGGAACTCGAAACATGGCAACCTTGGTTTTGAGAATCTCTCCTGGAGTTTGAGAGATTTGGACGTGAAAGGGTACCAATCTTGTCGGGGATTGGGAACCCTTCGCGAGAATGTCAAAAGTTTCAGCGGGATTTCCAAAATTTTGAAAGGAGCTCGAAACATGTCAACCTTGGGTTTGAGAATCTCTCCTGGAGTTTGAGAGATTTGGAAGTGAAAGTGTACCAATCTTGTCTGGGATTGGGAACCCTTCGCGAGAATGTCAAAAGTTTCAGCGGGATTTCCAAAATGTTGAAAGGACCTCGAAACATGTCAACCTTGGTTTTGAGAATCTCTCCTGGAGTTTTAGAGATTTGGACGTGAAAGGGTACCAACCTTGTCGGGGATTGGGAACCCTTCTCGAGAATGTCAAAAGTTTCAGCGGGATTTCCAAAATGTTGAAAGGAACTCGAAACATGGCAACCTTGGTTTTGAGAATCTCTCCTGGAGTTTGAGAGATTTGGACGTGAAACTGTACCAATCTTGTCGGGGATTGGGAACCCTTTGCGAGAATGTCAAAAGTTTCAGCGGGATTTCCAAAATGTTGAAAGGAACTCGAAACATGGCAACCTTGGTTTTGAGAATCTCTCCTGGAGTTTGAGAGATTTGGACGTGAAAGGGTACCAATCTTGTAGGGGATTGGGAACCCTTCGCGAGAATGTCAAAAGTTTCAGCGGGATTTCCAAAATGTTGAAAGGACCTCTAAACATGTCAACCTTGGTTTTGAGAATCTCTCCTGGAGTTTTAGAGATTTGGACGTGAAAGGGTACCAATCTTGTCGGGGATTGGGAACCCTTCGCGAGAATGTCAAAAGCTTCAGCGGGATTTCCAAAATGTTGAAAGGAACTCTAAACATGTCAACCTTGGGTTTGAAAATCTCTCCTAGGGTTTGAGAGATTTGGACGTGAAACGTTACCAATCTTGTAGGGGATTGGGAACCCTTCACGAGAATGTCAAAAGTTTCAGCGGGATTTCCAAAATGTTGAAAGGAACTCTAAACATGTCAACCTTGGGTTTGAATACTCTCCTAGAGTTTGAGAGATTTGGACGTGAAAGGGTACCAATCTTGTAGGGGACTGGGAACCCTTCACGAGAATGTCAAAAGTTTCAGCAGGATTTCTAAAATGTTGAAAGGACCTCTAAACATGTCAACCTTGGTTTTGAGAATCTCTCCTGGAGTTTGAGAGATTTGGACGTGAAAGGGTACCAATCTTGTCAGGGATTGGGAACCCTTCGCGAGAATGTCAAAAGTTTCAGCGGGATTTCCAAAATGTTGAAAGGAACTGAAAACATGTCAACCTTGATTTTGAGAATCTCTCCTGGAGTTTGAGAGATTTGGACGTGAAAGGGTACCAATCTTGTCGGGGATTGGGAACCCTTCGCGAGAAGGTCCAAAGTTTCAGGGGGATTTCCAAAATGTTGAAATGAACTTGAAACATGTCAACCTTGGTTTTGAGAATCTCTCCTGGAGTTTTAGAGATTTGGACGTGAATAGGTACCAACCTTGTCGGGGATTGGGAACCCTTCGCGAGAATGTCAAAAGTTTCAGCGGGATTTCCAAAATGTTGAAAGGAACTCGAAACATGGCAACCTTGGTTTTGAGAATCTCTCCCGGAGTTTGAGAGATTTGGAAGTGAAGGGTACCAACCTTCTGGGGGATTGGGAACCCTTCGCGAGAATGTCAAAAGTTTCAGCGGGATTTCCAAAATGTTGAAAGGAACTGAAAACATGTCAACCTTGGTTTTGAGAATCTCTCCTGGAGTTTTAGAGATTTGGAAGTGAAAGTGTACCAATCTTGTCTGGGATTGGGAACCCTTCGCGAGAATGTCAAAAGTTTCAGCGGGATTTCCAAAATGTTGAAAGGAACTAGAAACATGGCAACCTTGGTTTTGAGAATCTCTCCTGGAGTTTGAGAGATTTGGACGTGAAAGGGTACCAATCTTGTCGGGGATTGGGAACCCTTCGCGAGAATGTCAAAAGTTTCAGCGGGATTTCCAAAATGTTGAAAGGACCTCTAAACATGTCAACCTTGGTTTTCAGAATCTCTCCTGGAGTTTGAGAGATATGGACGTGAAAGGGTACCAACCTTGTCGGGGACTGGGAACCCTTCGCGAGAATGTCAAAAGTTTCAGCGGGATTTCCAAAATGTTGAAAGGAACTCTAAACATGGCAACCTTGGTTTTGAGAATCTCTCCTGGAGTTTGAGAGATTTGGACGTGAAAGTGTACCATTCTTGTCGGGGACTGGGAACCCTTCACGAGAATGTCAAAAGTTTCAGCGGGATTTCCAAAATGTTGAAAGGACCTCCAAACATGTCAACCTTGGTTTTGAGAATCTCTCCCGGAGTTTGAGAGATTTGGACGTGAAAGGGTACCATTCTTGTCGGGGATTGGGAACCCTTCGCGAGAATGTCAAAAGTTTCAGCGGGATTTCCAAAATGTTGAAAGGAACTCTAAACATGTCAACCTTGGTTTTGAGAATCTCTCCCGGAGTTTGAGAGATTTGGACGTGAAAGGGTGCCATTCTTGTCGGGGATTGGGAACCCTTCGCGAGAATGTCAAAAGTTTCAGCGGGATTTCCAAAATGTTGAAAGGAACTCTAAACATGTCAACCTTGGTTTTGAGAATCTCTCCCGGAGTTTGAGAGATTTGGACGTGAAAGGGTACCAATCTTGTCGGGGATTGGGAACCCTTCGCGAGAATGTGAAAAGTTTCAGCGGGATTTCCTAAATGTTGAAAGGAACTGAAAAAATGTCAACCTTGGTTTTGAGAATCTCTCCTGGAGTCTGAGAGATTTGGACGTGAAAGGGTACCAATCTTGTCGGGGATTGGGAACCCTTCGCGAGAATGTCAAAAGTTTCAGCGGGATTTCCAAAATGTTGAAAGGACCTCCAAACATGTCAACCTTGGTTTTGAGAATCTCTCCTGGAGTTTGAGAGATTTGGACGTGAAAGGGTACCATTCTTGTCGGCATTGGGAACCCTTCGCGAGAATGTCAAAAGTTTCAGCGGGATTTCCAAAATGTGAAAGGAACTCTAAACATGTCAACCTTGGTTTTGAGAATCTCTCCTGGAGTTTGAGAGATTTGGACGTGAAAGGGTACCAATCTTGTCAGGGATTGGGAACCCTTCGCGAGAATGTCAAAAGTTTCAGCGGGATTTCCAAAATGTTGAAAGGAACTGAAAACATGTCAACCTTGATTTTGAGAATCTCTCCTGGAGTTTGAGAGATTTGGACGTGAAAGGGTACCAATCTTGTCGGGGATTGGGAACCCTTCGCGAGAATGTCCAAAGTTTCAGGGGGATTTCCAAAATGTTGAAATGAACTTGAAACATGTCAACCTTGGTTTTGAGAATCTCTCCTGGAGTTTTAGAGATTTGGACGTGAATAGGTACCAACCTTGTCGGGGATTGGGAACCCTTCGCGAGAATGTCAAAAGTTTCAGCGGGATTTCCAAAATGTTGAAAGGAACTCGAAACATGGCAACCTTGGTTTTGAGAATCTCTCCCGGAGTTTGAGAGATTTGGAAGTGAAGGGTACCAACCTTCTGGGGGATTGGGAACCCTTCGCGAGAATGTCAAAAGTTTCAGCGGGATTTCCAAAATGTTGAAAGGAACTGAAAACATGTCAACCTTGGTTTTGAGAATCTCTCCTGGAGTTTTAGAGATTTGGAAGTGAAAGTGTACCAATCTTGTCTGGGATTGGGAACCCTTCGCGAGAATGTCAAAAGTTTCAGCGGGATTTCCAAAATGTTGAAAGGAACTAGAAACATGGCAACCTTGGTTTTGAGAATCTCTCCTGGAGTTTGAGAGATTTGGACGTGAAAGGGTACCAATCTTGTCGGGGATTGGGAACCCTTCGCGAGAATGTCCAAAGTTTCAGCGGGATTTCCAAAATGTTGAAAGGACCTCTAAACATGTCAACCTTGGTTTTCAGAATCTCTCCTGGAGTTTGAGAGATATGGACGTGAAAGGGTACCAACCTTGTCGGGGACTGGGAACCCTTCGCGAGAATGTCAAAAGTTTCAGCGGGATTTCCAAAATGTTGAAAGGAACTCTAAACATGGCAACCTTGGTTTTGAGAATCTCTCCTGGAGTTTGAGAGATTTGGACGTGAAAGTGTACCATTCTTGTCGGGGACTGGGAACCCTTCACGAGAATGTCAAAAGTTTCAGCGGGATTTCCAAAATGTTGAAAGGACCTCCAAACATGTCAACCTTGGTTTTGAGAATCTCTCCCGGAGTTTGAGAGATTTGGACGTGAAAGGGTACCATTCTTGTCGGGGATTGGGAACCCTTCGCGAGAATGTCAAAAGTTTCAGCGGGATTTCCAAAATGTTGAAAGGAACTCTAAACATGTCAACCTTGGTTTTGAGAATCTCTCCCGGAGTTTGAGAGATTTGGACGTGAAAGGGTGCCATTCTTGTCGGGGATTGGGAACCCTTCGCGAGAATGTCAAAAGTTTCAGCGGGATTTCCAAAATGTTGAAAGGAACTCTAAACATGTCAACCTTGGTTTTGAGAATCTCTCCCGGAGTTTGAGAGATTTGGACGTGAAAGGGTACCAATCTTGTCGGGGATTGGGAACCCTTCGCGAGAATGTGAAAAGTTTCAGCGGGATTTCCTAAATGTTGAAAGGAACTGAAAACATGTCAACCTTGGTTTTGAGAATCTCTCCTGGAGTCTGAGAGATTTGGACGTGAAAGGGTACCAATCTTGTCGGGGATTGGGAACCCTTCGCGAGAATGTCAAAAGTTTCAGCGGGATTTCCAAAATGTTGAAAGGAACTCGAAACATGGCAACCTTGGTTTTGAGAATCTCTCCCGGAGTTTGAGAGATTTGGAAGTGAAGGGTACCAACCTTCTGGGGGATTGGGAACCCTTCGCGAGAATGTCAAAAGTTTCAGCGGGATTTCCAAAATGTTGAAAGGAACTGAAAACATGTCAACCTTGGTTTTGAGAATCTCTCCTGGAGTTTTAGAGATTTGGAAGTGAAAGTGTACCAATCTTGTCTGGGATTGGGAACCCTTCGCGAGAATGTCAAAAGTTTCAGCGGGATTTCCAAAATGTTGAAAGGAACTAGAAACATGGCAACCTTGGTTTTGAGAATCTCTCCTGGAGTTTGAGAGATTTGGACGTGAAAGGGTACCAATCTTGTCGGGGATTGGGAACCCTTCGCGAGAATGTCAAAAGTTTCAGCGGGATTTCCAAAATGTTGAAAGGACCTCTAAACATGTCAACCTTGGTTTTCAGAATCTCTCCTGGAGTTTGAGAGATATGGACGTGAAAGGGTACCAACCTTGTCGGGGACTGGGAACCCTTCGCGAGAATGTCAAAAGTTTCAGCGGGATTTCCAAAATGTTGAAAGGAACTCTAAACATGGCAACCTTGGTTTTGAGAATCTCTCCTGGAGTTTGAGAGATTTGGACGTGAAAGTGTACCATTCTTGTCGGGGACTGGGAACCCTTCACGAGAATGTCAAAAGTTTCAGCGGGATTTCCAAAATGTTGAAAGGACCTCCAAACATGTCAACCTTGGTTTTGAGAATCTCTCCCGGAGTTTGAGAGATTTGGACGTGAAAGGGTACCAGTCTTGTCGGGGATTGGGAACCCTTCGCGAGAATGTCCAAAGTTTCAGCGGGATTTCCAAAATGTTGAGAGGAACTCGAAACATGTCAACCTTGGTTTTGAGAATCTCTCCCGGAGTTTGAGAGATTTGGACGTGAAAGGGTGCCATTCTTGTCGGGGATTGGGAACCCTTCGCGAGAATGTCAAAAGTTTCAGCGGGATTTCCAAAATGTTGAAAGGAACTCTAAACATGTCAACCTTGGTTTTGAGAATCTCTCCCGGAGTTTGAGAGATTTGGACGTGAAAGGGTACCAATCTTGTCGGGGATTGGGAACCCTTCGCGAGAATGTGAAAAGTTTCAGCGGGATTTCCTAAATGTTGAAAGGAACTGAAAACATGTCAACCTTGGTTTTGAGAATCTCTCCTGGAGTCTGAGAGATTTGGACGTGAAAGGGTACCAATCTTGTCGGGGATTGGGAACCCTTCGCGAGAATGTCAAAAGTTTCAGCGGGATTTCCAAAATGTTGAAAGGACCTCCAAACATGTCAACCTTGGTTTTGAGAATCTCTCCTGGAGTTTGAGAGATTTGGACGTGAAAGGGTACCATTCTTGTCGGCATTGGGAACCCTTCGCGAGAATGTCAAAAGTTTCAGCGGGATTTCCAAAATGTGAAAGGAACTCTAAACATGTCAACCTTGGTTTTGAGAATCTCTCCCGGAGTTTGAGAGATTTGGACATGAAAGGGTACCAATCTTGTCGGGGACTGGGAACCCTTCGCGAGAATGTCAAAAGTTTCAGCGGGATTTCCAAAATGTTGAAAGGAACTCGAAACATGTCAGCCTTGGTTTTCAGAATCTCTCCTGGAGTTTGAGAGATTTGGACGTGAAAGGGTACCAATCTTGTCCGGGATTGGGAACCCTTTGCGAGAATGTCAAAAGTTTCAGCGGGATTTCCAAAATGTTGAAAGGAACTCGAAACGTGTCAACCTTGGTTTTGAGAATCTCTCCTGGAGTTTTAGAGATTTGGACGTGAAAGGGTACCAATCTTGTCGGGGATTGGGAACCCTTCGCGAGAATGTCAAAAGTTTCAGCGGGATTTCCAAAATGTTGAAAGGAACTCGAAACATGGCAACCTTGGTTTTCAGAATCTCTCCTGGAGTTTGAGAGATATGGACGTGAAAGGGTACCAATCTTGTCAGGGATTGGGAACCCTTCGCGAGAATGTCCAAAGTTTCAGGGGGATTTCCAAAATGTTGAAATGAACTTGAAACATGTCAACCTTGGTTTTGAGAATCTCTCCTGGAGTTTTAGAGATTTGGACGTGAATAGGTAGCAACCTTGTCGGGGATTGGGAACCCTTCGCGAGAATGTCAAAAGTTTCAGCGGGATTTCCAAAATGTTGAAAGGAACTCGAAACATGTCAACCTTGGTTTTGAGAATCTCTCCTGGAGTTTGAGAGATTTGGACGTGAAAGGGTACCAACCTTCTGGGGGATTGGGAACCCTTCGCGAGAATGTCAAAAGTTTCAGCGGGATTTCCAAAATGTTGAAAGGAACTGAAAACATGTCAACCTTGGTTTTGAGAATCTCTCCTGGAGTTTGAGAGATTTGGAAGTGAAAGTGTACCAATCTTGTCGGGGATTGGGAACCCTTCGCGAGAATGTCAAAAGTTTCAGCGGGATTTCCAAAATGTTGAAAGGACCTCTAAACATGTCAACCTTGGTTTTCAGAATCTCTCCTGGAGTTTGAGAGATATGGACATGAAAGTGTACCAACCTTGTCGGGGACTGGGAACCCTTCGCGAGAATGTCAAAAGTTTCAGCGGGATTTCCAAAATGTTGAAAGGAACTCTAAACATGGCAACCTTGGTTTTGAGAATCTCTCCTGGAGTTTGAGAGATTTGGACGTGAAAGTGTACCATTCTTGTCGGGGACTGGGAACCCTTCGCGAGAATGTCAAAAGTTTCAGCGGGATTTCTAAAATGTTGAAATGAACTTGAAACATGTCAACCTTGGTTTTGAGAATCTCTCCTGGAGTTTGAGAGATTTGGACGTGAAAGGGTACCAATCTTGTCGGGGATTGGGAACCCTTCGCGAGAATGTCCAAAGTTTCAGCGGGATTTCCAAAATGTTGAAAGGACCTCCAAACATGTCAACCTTGGTTTTGAGAATCTCTCCCGGAGTTTGAGAGATTTGGACGTGAAAGGGTACCAATCTTGTCGGGGATTGGGAACCCTTCGCGAGAATGTCAAAAGTTTCAGCGGGATTTCCAAAATGTTGAAAGGAACTCGATACATGGCAACCTTGGTTTTGAGAATCTATCCTGGAGTTTTAGAGATTTGGACATGAAAGGGTACCAATCTTGTCGTGGATTGGGAACCGTTCGCGAGAATGTCAAAAGTTTCAGCGGGATTTCCAAAATGTTGAAAGGAACTCGAAACATGTCAACCTTGGTTTTGAGAATCTCTCCTGGAGTTTGAGAGATTTGGACGGGAAAGGGTACCAATCTTGTCGGGGATTGGGAACCCTTCGCGAGAATGTCAAAAGTTTCAGCGGGATTTCCAAAATGTTGAAAGGACCTCTAAACATGTCAACCTTGGTTTTGAGAATCTCTCCTGGAGTTTTAGAGATATGGACGTGAAAGGGTACCAACCTTGTCGGGGATTGGGAACCCTTCGCGAGAATGTCAAAAGTTTCAGCGGGATTTCCAGAATGTTGAAAGGAACTGAAAACATGTCAACCTTGGTTTTGAGAATCTCTCCTGGAGTTTGAGAGATTTGGACGTGAAAGGGTACCAATCTTGTCGGGGATTGGGAACCCTTCGTGAGAATGTCAAAAGTTTCAGCGGGATTTCCAGAATGTTGAAAGGAACTGAAAACATGTCAACCTTGGTTTTGAAAATCTCTCCTGGAGTTTGAGAGATTTGGACGTGAAAGGGTACCATTCTTGTCGGGGATTGGGAACCCTTCGCGAGAATGTCAAAAGTTTCAGCGGGATTTCCAAAATGTGAAAGGAACTCTAAACATGTCAACCTTGGTTTGGAGAATCTCTCCTGGAGTTTTAGAGATTTGGACGTGAAAGTGTACCAACCTTGTCGGGGATTGGGAACCCTTCGCGAGAATGTCAAAAGTTTCAGCGGGATTTCCAAAATGTTGAAAGGAACTCGAAACATGGCAACCTTGGTTTTGAGAATCTCTCCTGGAGTTTGAGAGATTTGGACGTGAAAGGGTACCAATCTTGTAGGGGACTGGGAACCCTTCGCGAGAATGTCAAAAGTTACAGCGGGATTTCCAAAATGTTGAAAGGAAGTCGAAACATGTTAGCTTTGGTTTTGAGAATCTCTCCTGGAGTTTGAGAGATTTGGACGTGAAAGGGTACCAGCCTTGTCAGGGACTGGGAACCCTTCGCGAGAATGTCAAAAGTTTCAGCGGGATTTCCAAAATGTTGAAAGGACCTCTAAACATGTCAACCTTGGTTTTGAGAATCTCTCCTGGAGTTTGAGAGATATGGACGTGAAAGGGTACCAACCTTGTCGGGGATTGGGAACCCTTCGCGAGAATGTCAAAAGTTTCAGCGGGATTTCCAAAATGTTGAAAGGAACTCGAAACATGTCAGCCTTGGTTTTGAGAATCTCTCCTGGAGTTTGAGAGATTTGGACGTGAATGTCTACCAACCTTGTCTGGGATTAGGAACCCTTCGCGAGAATGTCAAAAGTTTCAGCGGGATTTCCAAAATGTTGAAAGGAACTCGAAACATGTCAACCTTGGTTTTGAGAATCTCTCCTGGAGTTTGAGAGATTTGGACGTGAAAGGGTACCAATCTTGTCGGGCATTGGGAACCCTTCGTGAGAATCTCAAAAGTTTCAGCGGGATTTCCAAAATGTTGAAAGGAACTCGAAACATGGCAACCACGATTTTGAGAATCTATCCTGGAGTTTTAGAGATTTGGACGTGAAAGGGTACCAATCTTGTCGGGGACTGGGAACCCTTCGCGAGAATGTCAAAAGTTTCAGCGGGATTTCCAAAATGTTGAAATAAACTCGAAACATGTGAGCCTTGGTTTTCAGGTTCTCTCCTGGAGTTTTAGAGATTTGGAATTGAAAGGGTACCATTCTTGTCAAGGATTGGGAACCCTTCACGAGAATGTCAAAAGTTTCAGCGGGATTTCCAAAATGTTGAAAGGAACTCGAAACATGTCAACCTTGTTTTTGAGAATCTCTCCTGGAGTTTTAGAGATTTGGATGTGAAAGGGTACCAGCCTTGTCTGGGAATAGGAACCCTTCGCGAGAATGTCGAAAGTTTCAGCGGGATTTCCAAAATGTTGAAGGGAACTCTGAACATGTCAACCTTGCTTTTGAGAATCTCTCCTGGAGTTTTAGAGATTTGGAAGTGAAAGGGTACCAATCTTCTCGGGGATTTGTAACCCTTCGCGAGAATGTCAAAAGTTTCAGCGGGATTTCCAAAATGTTGAAGGGAACTCGAAACATGTCAACCTTGGTTTTGAGAATCTCTCCTGGAGTTTGAGAGATCTGGACGTGAAAAGGGTACCAATCTTGTCGAGGATTGGGAACCCTTCGCGAGAATGTCAAAAATTTCAGCGGGATTTCCAAAATGTTGAAAGGACCTCCAAAGATGTCAGCCTTGGTTTTGAGAATCTCTCCTGGAGTTTGAGATATTTGGACTTGAAAGGGTACCAATCTTCTGGGGGACTGGGAACCCTTCGCGGGAATGTCAAAAGTTTCAGCGGAATTTCCAAAATGTTGAAAGGAACTGAAAACATGTCTACCTTGGTTTTGAGAATCTCTCCTGGAGTTTGAGAGATTTGGAAGTGAAAGGGTACCAATCTTGTCGGGGATTGGGAACCCTTCGCGAGAATGTCAAAAGTTTCAGCGGGATTTCCAAAATGTTGAAAGGACCTCTAAACATGTCAACCTTGGTTTTGAGAATCTCTCCTGGAGTTTGAGAGATTTGGACGTGAAAGGGTACCAACCTTGTCGGGGATTGGGAACCCTTCGCGAGAAAGTTAGAAGTTTCAGCGGGATTTCCAAAATGTTGAAAGGAACTCGAAACATGTCAACCTTGGTTTTCAGAATCTCTCCTGGAGTTTGAGAGATTTGGACGTGAAAGGGTACCAATCTTGTCGGGGACTGGGAACCCTTCGTGAGATTGTGAAAAGTTTCAGCGGGATTTCCAAAATGTTGAAAGGAAATCGAAACATGACAACCTTGGTTTTGAGAATCTCTCCTGGAGTTTTAGAGATTTGGACGTGAAAGGGTACCAGTCTTGTCGGGGATTGGGAACCCTTCGCGAGAATGTCCAAAGATTCAGCGGGATTTCCAAAATGTTGAAGGGAACTCTAAACATGTCAACCTTGGTTTTGAGAATCTCTCCTAGAGTTTGAGAGATTTGGAAGTGAAAGGGTACCAACCTTGTCGGGGATTGGGAACCCTTCGCGAGAATGTCAAAAGTTTCAGCGGGATTTCCAAAATGTTGAAAGGAACTCGAAACATGTCAACCTTGTTTTTGAGAATCTCTCCTGGAGTTTGAGAGATCTGGACGTGAAAAGGGTACCAATCTTGTCGAGGATTGGGAACCCTTTGCGAGAATGTCAAAAGTTTCAGCGGGATTTCCAAAATGTTGAAAGGAACTCGAAACATGTCTGCCTTGGTTTTGAGAATCTCTCCTGGAGTTTGAGAGATTTGGACGTGAAAGGGTACCAATCTTGTCGGGGATTGGGAACCCTTCACGAGAATGTCAAAAGTTTCAGCGGGATTTCCAAAATGTTGAAAGGAACTCGAAACATGGCAACCACAATTTTGAGAATCTATCCTGGAGTTTTAGAGATTTGGACGTGAAAGGGTACCAATCTTGTCGGGGACTGGGAACCCTTTGCGAGAATGTCAAAAGTTTCAGCGGGATTTCCAAAATGTTGAAATGAACTCGAAACATGTCAGCCTTGGTTTTCTATTTCTCTCCTGGAGTTTGAGAGATTTGGAAGTGAAAGGGTACCATTCTTGTCAAGGATTGGGAACCCTTCACGAGAATGTCAAAAGTTTCAGCGGGATTTCCAAAATGTTGAAAGGAACTCGAAACATGTCAGCCTTGGTTTTGAGAATCTCTCCTGGAGTTTTAGATATTTGGATGTGAAAGGGTACCAACCTTGTCTGGGAATAGGAACCCTTCGCGAGAATGTCGAAAGTTTCAGCGGGATTTCCAAAATGTTGAAGGGAACTCTGAACATGTCAACCTTGCTTTTGAGAATCTCTCCTGGAGTTTGAGAGATTTGGAAGTGAAAGGGTACCAATCTTCTCGGGGATTTGTAACCCTTCGCGAGAATGTCAAAAGTTTCAGCGGGATTTCCAAAATGTTGAAGGGAACTCGAAACATGTCAACCTTGTTTTTGAGAATCTCTCCCAGAGTTTGAGAGATCTGGACGTGAAAAGGGTACCAATCTTGTCGAGGATTGGGAACCCTTGGCGAGAATGTCAAAAGTTTCAGCGGGATTTCCAAAATGTTGAAAGGAACTCGAAACACGTCAACCTTGGTTTTCAGAATCTCTCCTGGAGTTTTAGAGATTTGCACGTGAAACTGTACCAATCTTGTCGGGGACTGGTAACCCTTCGCAAGAATGTCAAAAGTTTCACTGGGATTTCCAAAATGTTGAAATGAACTCGAAACATGTCAGCCTTGGTTTTGAGAATCTCTCCTGGAGTTTGAGAGATTTGGACGTGAAACGGTACCATTCTTGTCGGGGATTGGGAACCCTTCGCGAGAATGTCAAAAGTTTCAGCGGGATTTCCAAAATGTTGAAAGGAACTCGAAACATGGCAGCCTTGGTTTTGAGAATCTCTCCTGGAGTTTGAGAGATTTGGACCTGAAAGGGTACCAATCTTGTCGGGGACTGGGAACCCTTCGCGAGAATGTCAAAAGTTTCAGCGGGATTTCCAAAATGCTGAAAGGAACTCGAGACATGGCAACCTTGGTTTTGAGAATCTCTCCTGGAGTTTGAGAGATTTGGACGTGAAAGGGTACCATTCTTGTCGGGGATTGGGAACCCTTCGCGAGAATGTCAAAAGTTTCAGCGGGATTTCCAAAATGTTGAAGGGAACTCTAAACATGTCAACCTTGGTTTTCAGAATCTCTCCTGGAGTTTGAGAGATTTGGACGTGAAAGGGTACCAATTTTGTCGGGGATTGGGAACCCTTCGCGAGAATGCCAAAAGTTTCAGCGGGATTTCCAAAATGTTGAAAGGAACTTGAAACATGTCAACCTTGGTTTTGAGAATCTCTCCTGGAGTTTGAGAGATTTGGATATGAAAGGGTACCAATCTTGTCTGGGAATAGAAACCCTTCGCGAGAATGTCAAAATTTTCAGCGGGATTTCCAAAATGTTGAAAGGAACTTGAAACATGGCAACCTTGGTTTTGAGAATCTCTCCTGGAGGTTGAGAGATTTGGACGTGAAACTGTACCAATCTTGTAGGGGATTGGGAACCCTTCACGAGAATGTCAAAATTTTCAGCGGGATTTCCAAAATGTTGAAAGGAAGTCGAAACATGTCAACCTTGTTTTTCAGAATCTCTCCTGGAGTTTGAGAGATTTGGACGTGAAAGGTACCAATCTTGTCGGGGATTGGGAACCCTTCACGAGAATGTCAAATGTTTCAACGGAATTTCCAAAATGTTGAGAGGAACTCGAAACACGTCAACCTTGGTTTTGAGAATCTCTCCCGGAGTTTGAGAGATTTGGACGTGAAAGGGTACCAATATTGTCGGGGATTGGGAACCCTTCGCAAGAATGTCAAAAGTTTCAGCAGGATTTCCAAAATGTTGAAAGGAACTCGAAACATGTCAGCCTTGGTTTTCAGAATCTCTCCTGGAGTTTGAGAGATTTGGACGTGAAAGGGTACCAATCTTGTCCGGGATTGGGAACCCTTCGCGAGAATGTCAAAAGTTTCAGCGGGATTTCCAAAATGTTGAAAGGAACTCAAAACATGTCAAACATGGGTCTGAAAATCTCTCCTAGAGTTTGAGAGATTTGGACGTGAAAGGGTACCAATCTTGTCGGGGATTGGGAACCCTTCGCGAGAATGTCAAAAGTTTCAGCGGGATTTCCAAAATGTTGAAAGGAACTCGAAACATGTCAGCCTTGGTTTTCAGAATCTCTCCTGGAGTTTGAGAGATTTGGACGTGAAAGGGTACCAATCTTGTCCGGGATTGGGAACCCTTTGCGAGAATGTCAAAAGTTTCAGCGGGATTTCCAAAATGTTGAAAGGAACTCGAAACGTGTCAACCTTGGTTTTGAGAATCTCTCCTGGAGTTTGAGAGATTTGGACGTGAAAGGGTACCAACCTTGTCGGGGATTGGGAACCCTTCGCGAGAATGTCAAAAGTTTCAGCGGGATTTCCAAAAGATTGAAATAAACTTGAAACATGTCAGCCTTGGTTTTGAGAATCTCTCCTGGAGTGTGAGAGATTTGGACGTGAAAGGGTACCATTCTTGTCGGGGATTGGGAACCCTTCGCGAGAATGTCCAGAGTTTCAGCGGGATTTCCAAACTGTTGAAAGGAACTCGAAACATGGCAACCTTGGTTTTGAGAATCTCTCCTGGAGTTTTAGAGATTTGGACATGAAAGGGTAGCAATCTTGTCGGGGATTGGGAACCCTTCACGAGAATTTCAAAAGTTTCAGCGGGATTTCCAAAATGTTGAAAGGAACTCTAAACATGGCAACCTTGGTTTTGAGAATCTCTCCTGGAGTTTGAGAGATTTGGATGTGAAAGGGTATCAACCTTGTCTGGGAATAGGAACCCTTCGCGAGAATGTCAAAAGTTTCAGCGGGATTTCCAAAATGTTGAAGGGAACTCTAAACATGTCAACCTTGGTTTTCAGAATCTCTCCTGGAGTTTGAGAGATTTGGACGTGAAAGGGTACCAATCTTGTCGGGGATTGGGAACTCTTCACGAGAATGTCAAAAGTTTCAGCGGATTTCCAAAATGTTGAAGGGAACTCTAAACATGTCAACCTTGGTTTTCAGAATCTCTCCTGGAGTTTGAGAGATTTGGACGTGAAAGGGTACCAATCTTGTCGGGGATTGGGAACCCTTCGCGAGAATGTCAAAAGTTTCAGCGGGATTTCCAAAATGTTGAAAGGAACTCTAAACATGGCAACCTTGGTTTTGAGAATCTCTCCTGGAGTTTGAGAGATTTGGATGTGAAAGGGTATCAACCTTGTCTGGGAATAGGAACCCTTCGCGAGAATGTCAAAAGTTTCAGCGGGATTTCCAAAATGTTGAAGGGAACTCGAAACATGGCAACCTTGGTTTTCAGAATCTCTCCTGGAGTTTGAGAGATTTGGACGTGAAAGGGTACCAATCTTGTCGGGGATTGGGAACTCTTCGCGAGAATGTCAAAAGTTTCAGCGGGATTTCCAAAATGTTGAAAGGAACTCGAAACATGTCAACCTTGATTTTGAGAATCTCTTCTGCAGTTTGAGAGATTTGGATGTGAAAGGCTACCAACCTTGTCTGGGATTAGGAACCCTTTGCGAGAATGTCAAAAGTTTCAGCGGGATTTCCAAAATGTTGAAAGGAACTCTAAACATGGCAACCTTGGTTTTGAGAATCTCTCCTGGAGTTTGAGAGATTTGGATGTGAAAGGGTATCAACCTTGTCTGGGAATAGGAACCGTTCGCGAGAATGTCAAAAGTTTCAGGTGGATTTCCAAAATGTTGAAGGGAACTCTAAACATGTCAACCTTGGTTTTCAGAATCTCTCCTGGAGTTTTAGAGATTTGGACGTGAAAGGGTACCAGTCTAGTCGGGGATTTGGAACCCTTCGCGAGAATGTCAGAAGTTACAGCGGGATTTCCAAAATGCTGAAAGGAACTCGAAACATGTCAACCTTGGTTTTGAGAATCTCTCCTGGAGTTTGAGAGATTTGGACGTGAAAGGGTACCAATCTAGTCGGGGATTTGGAACCCTTCGCGAGAATGTCAGAAGTTACAGCGGGATTTCCAAAATGTTGAAATGAACTCGAAACATATGAACCTTGTTTTTGAGAATCTCTCCTGGAGTTTGAGAGATTTGGACGTGAAAGGGTACCAATCTTTTCTGGGAATAGGAACCCTTCGCGAGAATGTCAAAAGTTTCAGCGGGATTTCCAAAATGTTGAAGGGAACTCTAAACGTGTCAACCTTGGTTTTGAGAATCTCTCCTGGAGTTTGAGAGATTTGGACGTGAAAGGGTACCAGTCTTGTCGGGGATTGGGAACCCTTCGCGAGAATGTCAAAAGTTTCAGCGGGATTTCCAAAATGTTGAAAGGAACTCGAAACATGTCAGCCTTGGTTTTGAGAATCTCTACTGGAGTGTGAGAGATTTGGACGTGAAAGGGTACCATTCTTGTCGGGGATTGGGAACCCTTCGCGAGAATGTCAAAAGTTTCAGCGGGATTTCCAAAATGTTGAAAGGAACTCGAAACATGGCAACCTTGGTTTTGAGAATCTCTCCTGGAGTTTTAGAGATTTGGACGTGAAAGGGTAGCAATCTTGTCGGGGATTGGGAACCCTTCACGAGAATGTCAAAAGTTTCAGCGGGATTTCCAAAATGTTGAAAGGACCTCTAAACATGTCAACCTTGGTTTTGAGAATCTCTCCTGGAGTTTGAGAGATTTGGATGTGAAAGGGTATCAACCTTGTCTGGGAATAGGAACCCTTCGCGAGAATGTCAAAAGTTTCAGCGGGATTTCCAAAATGTTGAAAGGAACTCGAAACATGGCAACCTTGGTTTTGAGAATCTCTCCCGGAGTTTGAGAGATTTGGACGTGAAAGGGTACCAATCTTGTCGGGGATTGGGAACCCTTCACGAGAATGTCAAAAGTTTCAGCGGGATTTCCAAAATGTTGAAAGGAACTCGAAACATGTCAACCTTGGTTTTGAGAATCTCTCCTGGAGTTTGAGAGATTTGGATGTGAAAGTGTATCAACCTTGTCTGGGAATAGGAACCCTTCGTGAGAATGTCAAAAGTTTCAGCGGGATTTCCAAAATGTTGAAAGGAACTCGAAACATGGCAACCTTGGTTTTCAGAATCTCTCCTGGAGTTTGAGAGATTTGGACGTGAAAGGGTACCAATCTTGTCGGGGATTTGGAACTCTTCGCGAGAATGTCAAAAGTTTCAGCGGGATTTCCAAAATGTTGAAAGGAACTCGAAACATGTCAACCTTGATTTTGAGAATCTCTCCTGCAGTTTGAGAGATTTGGATGTGAAAGGCTACCAACCTTGTCTGGGATTAGGAACCCTTTGCGAGAATGTCAAAAGTTTCAGCGGGATTTACAAAATGTTGAAAGGAACTCGAAACATGGCAACCTTGGTTTTGAGAATCTCTCCTGGAGTTTGAGAGATTTGGACGTGAAAGGGTACCAATCTTGTTGGGGATTGGGAACCCTTCGCGAGAATGTCAAAAGTTTCAGCAAGATTTCCAAAATGTTGAAAGGAACTCGAAACATGTCAACCTTGGTTTTGAGAATATCTCCTGCAGTTTGAGAGATTTGGACGTGAAAGGGTACCAATCTTGTCGGGGATTGGGAACCCTTCACGAGAATGTCAAAAGTTTCAGCGGGATTTCCAAAATGTTGAAAGGAACTCGAAACATGTCAACCTTGGTTTTGAGAATCTCTCCTGGAGTTTGAGAGATTTGGATGTGAAAGTGTATCAACCTTGTCTGGGAATAGGAACCCTTCGTGAGAATGTCAAAAGTTTCAGCGGGATTTCCAAAATGTTGAAAGGAACTCGAAACATGGCAACCTTGGTTTTCAGAATCTCTCCTGGAGTTTGAGAGATTTGGACGTGAAAGGGTACCAATCTTGTCGGGGATTTGGAACTCTTCGCGAGAATGTCAAAAGTTTCAGCGGGATTTCCAAAATGTTGAAAGGAACTCGAAACATGTCAACCTTGATTTTGAGAATCTCTCCTGCAGTTTGAGAGATTTGGATGTGAAAGGCTACCAACCTTGTCTGGGATTAGGAACCCTTTGCGAGAATGTCAAAAGTTTCAGCGGGATTTACAAAATGTTGAAAGGAACTCGAAACATGGCAACCTTGGTTTTGAGAATCTCTCCTGGAGTTTGAGAGATTTGGACGTGAAAGGGTACCAATCTTGTTGGGGATTGGGAACCCTTCGCGAGAATGTCAAAAGTTTCAGCAAGATTTCCAAAATGTTGAAAGGAACTCGAAACATGTCAACCTTGGTTTTGAGAATATCTCCTGCAGTTTGAGAGATTTGGACGTGAAAGGGTACCAATCTTTTCGGGGATTGGGAACCCTTCACGAGAATGTCAAAAGTTTCAGCGGGATTTCCAAAATGTTGAAAGGAACTCGAAACATGGCAACCTTGGTTTTGAGAATCTCTCCTGGAGTTTGAGAGATCCGGACGTGAAAGGGTACCAATCTTGTCGGGGATTGGGAACCCTTCGCGAGAATGTCCAAAGTTTCAGCGGGATTTCCAAAATGTTGAAATGAACTCAAAACATGTCAAACTTGGGTCTGAAAATCTCTCCCTGAGTTTGAGAGATTTGGACGTGAAAGGGTACCAATCTTGTCGGGGATTGGGAACCCTTCGCGAGAATGTCAAAAGTTTCAGCGGGATTTCCAAAATGTTGAAAGGAACTCGAAACATGTCAACCTTGGTTTTCAGAATCTCTCCTGGAGTTTGAGAGATTTGGACGTGAAAGTGTACCAATCTTTTCTGGGAATAGGAACCCTTCGCGAGAATGTCAAAAGTTTCAGCGGGATTTCCAAAATGTTGAAGGGAACTCTAAACGTGTCAACCTTGGTTTTGAGAATCTCTCCTGGAGTTTGAGAGATTTGGACGTGAAAGGGTACCAATCTTGTCGGGGATTGGGAACCCTTCGCGAGAATGTCAAAAGTTTCAGCGGGATTTCCAAAATGTGGAAAGGAACTCGAAACATGTCAACCTTGGTTTTGAGAATCTCTCCTGGAGTTTTAGAGATTTGGACGTGAAAGGGTACCAATCTTGTCGGGGACTGGGAACCCTTCGCGAGAATGTCAAAAGTTTCAGCGGGATTTCCAAAATCTTGAAAGGAACTCAAAACATGGCAACCTTGGTTTTGAGAATCTCTCCTGGAGTTTGAGAGATTTGGATGTGAAAGGGTATCAACCTTGTCTGGGAATAGGAACCCTTCGCGAGAATGTCAAAAGTTTCAGCGGGATTTCCAAAATGTTGAAGGGAACTCTAAACATGTCAACCTTGGTTTTCAGAATCTCTCCTGGAGTTTGAGAGATTTGGACGTGAAAGGGTACCAATCTTGTCGCGGATTGGGAACTCTTCACGAGAATGTCAAAAGTTTCAGCGGATTTCCAAAATGTTGAAAGGAACTCGAAACATGGCAACCTTGGTTTTGAGAATCTCTCCTGGAGTTTGAGAGATTTGGACGTGAAAGGGTACCAATCTTGTCGGGGATTGGGAACCCTTTGCGAGAATGTCAAAAGTTTCAGCGGGATTTCCAAAATGTTGAAAGGAACTCGAAACATGTCAACCTTGGTTTTCAGAATCTCTCCTGGAGTTTGAGAGATTTGGACGTGAAAGGGTACCAATCTTGTCGGGGATTTGGAACCCTTCACGAGAATTTCAGAAGTTACAGCGGGATTTCCAAAATGTTGAAAGGAACTCGAAACATGGCAACCTTGGTTTTGAGAATCTCTCCTGGAGTTTGAGAGATTTGGACGTGAAAGGGTACCAATCTTGTCGGGGAATAGGAACCCTTCGCGAGAATGTCAAAAGTTTCAGTGGGATTTCCAAAATGTTGAAGGGAACTCTAAACGTGTCAACCTTGGTTTTGAGAATCTCTCCTGGAGTTTGAGAGATTTGGAGGTGAAAGGGTACCATTCTTGTCGGGGATTGGGAACCCTTCGCGAGAATGCCAAAAGTTTCACCGGGATTTCCAAAATGTTGAAAGGAACTCGAAACATGGCAACCTTGGTTTTGAGAATCTCTCCTGGAGTTTGAGAGATTTAGATGTGAAAGGCTACTAGCCTTGTCTGGGATTAGGAACCCTTTGCGAGAATGTCAAAAGTTTCAGCGGGATTTCCAAAATGTTGAAAGGAACTCGAAACATGGCAACCTTGGTTTTGAGAATCTCTCCTGGAGTTTGAGAGATTTAGATGTGAAAGGCTACCAGCCTTGTCTGGGATTAGGAACCCTTTGCGAGAATGTCAAAAGTTTCAGCGGAATTTCCAAAATGTTGAAAGGAACTCGAAACATGGCAACCTTGATTTTGAGAATCTCTCCTGGAGTTTGAGAGATTTGGACGTGAAAGGGTACCAATCTTGTAGGGGTTTGGGAACCCTTCACGAGAATGTCAAAAGTTTCAGCGGGATTTCCAAAATCTTGAAAGGAACTCGAAACATGGCAACCTTGGTTTTGAGAATCTCTCCTGGAGTTTTAGAGATTTGGACGTGAAAGGATACCAATCTTGTCGGGGATTGGGAACCCTTCACGAGAATGTCAAAAGTTTCAGCGGGATTTCCAAAATGTTGAAAGGAACTCGAAACATGTCAACCTTGGTTTTCAGAATCTCTCCTGGAGTTTGAGAGATTTGGACGTGAAAGGGTACCAATCTTGTCGGGGATTGGGAACCCTTCGCGAGAATGTCAAAAGTTTCAGCGGGATTTCCAAAATGTTGAAAGGAACTCGAAACATGGCAACCTTGGTTTTGAGAATTTCTCCTGGAGTTTGAGAGATTTGGACGTGAAAGGGTACCAATCTTGTCGGGGATTGGGAACCCTTCACGAGAATGTCAAAAGTTTCAGCGGGATTTCCAAAATGTTGAAAGGAACTCGAAACATGTCAACCTTGGTTTTCAGAATCTCTCCTGGAGTTTGAGAGATTTGGACGTGAAAGGGTACCAATCTTGTCGGGGATTGGGAACCCTTCGGGAGAATGTCAAAAGTTTCAGCGGGATTTCCAAAATGTTGAAAGGAACTCGAAACATGGCAACCTTGGTTTTGAGAATCTCTCCTGGAGTTTGAGAGATCTGGACGTGAAAGGGTACCAATCTTGCGGGGACTGGGAACCCTTCGCGAGAATGTCAGAAGTTTCAGCGGGATTTCCAAAATGTTGAAATGAACTCAAAACATGTCAAGCTTGGGTTTGAAAATCTCTCCTAGAGTTTGAGATATTTGGACGTGAAAGGGTACCAATCTTGTCGGGGATTGGGAACCCTTCACGAGAATGTCAAAAGTTTCAGCGGGATTTCCAAAATGTTGAAAGGACCTCTAAACATGTCAACCTTGGTTTTGAGAATCTCTCCTGGAGTTTTGGAGATTTGGATGTGAAAGGGTACCAATCTTGTCTGGGAATAGGAACCCTTCGCGAGAATGTCAAAAGTTTCAGCGGGATTTCCAAAATGTTGAAGGGAACTCTAAACATGTCAACCTTGGTTTTCAGAATCTCTCCTGGAGTTTGAGAGATTTGGACGTGAAAGGGTACCAATCTTCTCGGGGATTTGGAACCCTTCGCGAGAATGTCAGAAGTTACAGCGGGATTTCCAAAATGTTGAAATGAACTCGAAACATGTCAGCCTTGGTTTTGAGAATCTCTCCTGGAGTTTGAGAGATTTGGACGTGAAAGGGTACCAATCTTGTCGGGGATTGGGAACCCTTCGCGAGAATGTCAAAAGTTTCAGCAGGATTTCCAAAATGTTGAAATAACCTCGAAACATGGCAACCTTGGTTTGGAGAATCTCTCCTGGAGTTTGAGACATTTGGACGTGAAAGGGTACCAATCTTGTCGGGGATTGGCAACCATTCGCGAGAATGTCAGAAGTTACAGCGGGATTTCCAAAATGTTGAAAGGAACTCGAAACATGGCAACCTTGGTTTTGAGAATCTCTCCTGGAGTTTGAGAGATTTGGACGTGAAAGGGTACCAGTCTTTTCTGGGAATAAGAACCCTTCGCGAGAATGTCAAAAGTTTCAGCGGGATTTCCAAAATGTTGAAGGGAACTCTAAACGTGTAACCTTGGTTTTGAGAATCTCTCCTGGAGTTTGAGAGATTTGGACGTGAAAGGGTACCAATCTTGTCGGGGATTGGGAACCCTTCGCGAGAATGTCAAAAGTTTCAGCGGGATTTCCAAAATGTTGAAAGGAACTCGAAACATGGCAACCTTGGTTTTGAGAATCTCTCCTGGAGTTTGAGAGATTTGGACGTGAAAGGGTACCAATCTTGTCGGGGATTGGGAACCCTTCGCGAGAATGTCAAAAGTTTCAGCGGGATTTCCAAAATGTTGAAATGAACTCAAAACATGTCAACCTTGGGTTTGAAAATCTCTCCTAGAGTTTGTGAGATTTGGATGTGAAAGGGTACCAATCTTGTCGGGGATTGGGAACCCTTCACGAGAATGTCACAAGTTTCAGCGGGATTTCCAAAATGTTGAAAGGACCTCTAAACATGTCAACCGTGATTTTGAGAATCTCTCCCGGAGTTTGAGAGATTTGGACGTGAAAGTGTACCATTCTTGTCGGGGATTGGGAACACTTCGCGAGAATGTCAAAAGTTTCAGCGGGATTTCCAAAATGTTGAAAGGAACTCGAAACATGTCAGCCTTGGTTTTGAGAATCTCTCCTGGAGTTTGAGAGATTTGGACGTGAAAGGGTACCATTCTTGTCGGGGATTGGGAACCCTTCGCGAGAATGTCAAAAGTTTCAGTGGGATTTCCAAAATGTTGAAGGGAACTCTAAACATGTCAACCTTGGTTTTGAGAATCTCTCCTGGAGTTTGAGAGATTTGGATGTTAAAGGGTACCAACCTTGTCTGGGAATAGGAACCCTTCGCGAGAATGTCAAAAGTTTCAGCGGGATTTCCAAAATGTTGAAAGGAACTCGAAACATGGCAACCTTGGTTTTCAGAATCTCTCCTGGAGTTTGAGATATTTGGACGTGAATGTGTACCAATCTTGTCGGGGATTGGCAACCCTTCGCGAGAATGTCAGAAGTTACAGCGGGATTTCCAAAATGTTGAAAGGAACTCGAAACATGTCAACCTTGGTTTTGAGAATCTCTCCTGGAGTTTTAGAGATTTCACGTGAAACTGTACCAATCTTTTAGGGGATTGGGAACCCTTCACGAGAATGTCAAAAGTTTCAGCGGGATTTCCAAAATGCTGAAAGGAACTCGAAACATGTCAACCTTGGTTTTGAGAATCTCTCCTGGAGTTTGAGAGATTTGGACGTGAAAGGGTACCAACCTTGTCGGGGATTGGGAACCCTTCGCGAGAATGTCAAAAGTTTCAGCGGGATTTCCAAAATGTTGAAAGGAACTCGAAACATGTCAGCCTTGGTTTAGAGAATCTCTCCTGGAGTTTGAGAGATTTGGACGTGAAAGGGTACCATTCTTGTCAGGGATTGGGAACACTTCACGAGAATGTCAAAAGTTTCAGCGGGATTTCCAAAATGTTGAAAGGAACACGAAACATGGCAACCTTGGTTTTGAGAATCTCTCCTGGAGTTTTAGAGATTTGGATGTGAAAGGGTACCAACCTTGTCTGGGAATAGGAACCCTTCGCGATTATGTTAGAAGTTTCAGCGGGATTTCCAAAATGTTGAAGGGAACTCTAAACATGTCAACCTTGGTTTTGAGAATCTCTCCTGGAGTTTGAGAGATTTGGACGTGAAAGGGTACCAATCTTGTCGGGGATTTGGAACCCTTCGCGAGAATGTCAGAAGTTACAGCGGGATTTCCAAAATGTTGAAATGAACTCGAAACATGTCAGCCTTGGTTTTGAGAATCTCTCCTGGAGTTTGAGAGATTTGGACGTGAAAGGGTACCAATCTTGTCGGGGATTGGGAACCCTTCGCGAGAATGTCAAAAGTTTCAGCAGGATTTCCAAAATGTTGAAAGGAACTCGAAACATGGCAACCTTGGTTTGGAGAATCTCTCCTGGAGTTTGAGACATTTGGACGTGAAAGGGTACCAATCTTGTCGGGGATTGGCAACCATTCGCGAGAATGTCAGAAGTTACAGCGGGATTTCCAAAATGTTGAAAGGAACTCGAAACATGGCAACCTTGGTTTTGAGAATCTCTCCTGGAGTTTGAGAGATTTGGACGTGAAAGGGTACCAGTCTTTTCTGGGAATAAGAACCCTTCGCGAGGATGTCAAAAGTTTCAGCGGGATTTCCAAAATGTTGAAGGGAACTCTAAACGTGTAACCTTGGTTTTGAGAATCTCTCCTGGAGTTTGAGAGATTTGGACGTGAAAGGGTACCAATCTTGTCGGGGATTGGGAACCCTTCGCGAGAATGTCAAAAGTTTCAGCGGGATTTCCAAAATGTTGAAAGGAACTCGAAACATGGCAACCTTGGTTTTGAGAATCTCTCCTGGAGTTTGAGAGATTTGGACGTGAAAGGGTACCAATCTTGTCGGGGATTGGGAACCCTTCGCGAGAATGTCAAAAGTTTCAGCGGGATTTCCAAAATGTTGAAATGAACTCAAAACATGTCAACCTTGGGTTTGAAAATCTCTCCTAGAGTTTGTGAGATTTGGATGTGAAAGGGTACCAATCTTGTCGGGGATTGGGAACCCTTCACGAGAATGTCACAAGTTTCAGCGGGATTTCCAAAATGTTGAAAGGACCTCTAAACATGTCAACCGTGATTTTGAGAATCTCTCCCGGAGTTTGAGAGATTTGGACGTGAAAGTGTACCATTCTTGTCGGGGATTGGGAACACTTCGCGAGAATGTCAAAAGTTTCAGCGGGATTTCCAAAATGTTGAAAGGAACTCGAAACATGTCAGCCTTGGTTTTGAGAATCTCTCCTGGAGTTTGAGAGATTTGGACGTGAAAGGGTACCATTCTTGTCGGGGATTGGGAACCCTTCGCGAGAATGTCAAAAGTTTCAGTGGGATTTCCAAAATGTTGAAGGGAACTCTAAACATGTCAACCTTGGTTTTGAGAATCTCTCCTGGAGTTTGAGAGATTTGGATGTTAAAGGGTACCAACCTTGTCTGGGAATAGGAACCCTTCGCGAGAATGTCAAAAGTTTCAGCGGGATTTCCAAAATGTTGAAAGGAACTCGAAACATGGCAACCTTGGTTTTCAGAATCTCTCCTGGAGTTTGAGATATTTGGACGTGAATGTGTACCAATCTTGTCGGGGATTGGCAACCCTTCGCGAGAATGTCAGAAGTTACAGCGGGATTTCCAAAATGTTGAAAGGAACTCGAAACATGTCAACCTTGGTTTTGAGAATCTCTCCTGGAGTTTTAGAGATTTCACGTGAAACTGTACCAATCTTTTAGGGGATTGGGAACCCTTCACGAGAATGTCAAAAGTTTCAGCGGGATTTCCAAAATGCTGAAAGGAACTCGAAACATGTCAACCTTGGTTTTGAGAATCTCTCCTGGAGTTTGAGAGATTTGGACGTGAAAGGGTACCAACCTTGTCGGGGATTGGGAACCCTTCGCGAGAATGTCAAAAGTTTCAGCGGGATTTCCAAAATGTTGAAAGGAACTCGAAACATGTCAGCCTTGGTTTAGAGAATCTCTCCTGGAGTTTGAGAGATTTGGACGTGAAAGGGTACCATTCTTGTCAGGGATTGGGAACACTTCACGAGAATGTCAAAAGTTTCAGCGGGATTTCCAAAATGTTGAAAGGAACACGAAACATGGCAACCTTGGTTTTGAGAATCTCTCCTGGAGTTTTAGAGATTTGGATGTGAAAGGGTACCAACCTTGTCTGGGAATAGGAACCCTTCGCGATTATGTTAGAAGTTTCAGCGGGATTTCCAAAATGTTGAAGGGAACTCTAAACATGTCAACCTTGGTTTTGAGAATCTCTCCTGGAGTTTGAGAGATTTGGACGTGAAAGGGTACCAATCTTGTCGGGGATTTGGAACCCTTCGCGAGAATGTCAGAAGTTACAGCGGGATTTCCAAAATGTTGAAATGAACTCGAAACATGTCAGCCTTGGTTTTGAGAATCTCTCCTGGAGTTTGAGAGATTTGGACGTGAAAGGGTCCCAATCTTGTAGGGTATTGGGAACCCTTCGCGAGAATGTCAAAATTTTCAGCGGGATTCCCAAAATGTTGAAAGGACCTCTCAACATGTCAACCTTGGTTTTGAGAATCTCTCCTGGAATTTTAGAGATTTGGACGTGAAAGGGTACCAATCTTGTCGGGGATTGGGAACCCTTCGCGAGAATGTCAAAAGTTTCAGCGGGATTTCCAAAATGTTGAAAGGAACTCGAAACATGGCAACCTTGGTTTTGAGAATCTCTCCTGGAGTTTGAGAGATTTGGACGTGAAAGGGTACCAATCTTGTCGGGGATTTGGAACCCTTCGCGAGAATGTCAGAAGTTACAGCGGGATTTCCAAAATGTTGAAATGAACTCGAAACATGTCAGCCTTGGTTTTGAGAATCTCTCCTGGAGTTTGAGAGATTTGGACGTGAAAGGGTACCAATCTTGTCGGGGATTGGGAACCCTTCGCGAGAATGTCAAAAGTTTCAGCAGGATTTCCAAAATGTTGAAATAAACTCGAAACATGGCAACCTTGGTTTTGAGAATCTCTCCTGGAGTTTTAGAGATTTGGACGTGAAAGGGTACCAATCTTGTCGGGGATTGGGAACCCTTCGTGAGAATGTCAAAAGTTTCAGCGGGATTTCCAAAATGTTGAAAGGAACTCAAAACATGTCAACCTTGGTTTTGAGAATCTCTCCTGGAGTTTTAGAGATTTGGATGCGAAAGTGTATCAACCTTGTCTGGGAATAGGAACCCTTCGCGAGAATGTCAAAAGTTTCAGCGGGATTTCCAAAATGTTGAAGGGAACTCTAAACATGTCAACCTTGGTTTTGAGAATCTCTCCTGGAGTTTTAGAGATTTGGACGTGAAAGGGTCCCAATCTTGTAGGGTATTGGGAACCCTTCGCGAGAATGTCAAAAGTTTCAGCGGGATTTCCAAAATGTTGAAAGGAACTCGAAACATAGCAACCTTGGTTTTGAGAATCTCTCCTGGAGTTTCAGAGATTTGGATGTGAAAGGCTACAAACCTTGTCTGGGATTAGGAACCCTTTGCGAGAATGTCAAAAGTTTCAGCGGGACTTCCAAAATGTTGAAAGGAACTCGAAACATGGCAACCTTGGTTTTGAGAATCTCTCCCGGAGTTTGAGAGATTTGGACGTGAAAGGGTACCAATCTTGTCGGGGATTGGGAACCCTTCACGAGAATGTCAAACGTTTCAGCGGGATTTCCAAAATGTTGAAAGGAACTCAAAACATGTCAACCTTGGGTTTGAAAATCTCTCCTAGAGTTTGAGAGATTTGGATGTGAAAGGGTACCAATCTTGTCGGGGATTGGGAACCCTTCGCGAGAATGTCCAAAGTTTCAGCGGGATTTCCAAAATGTTGAAAGGACCTCGAAACATGTCAACCATGGTTTTGAGAATCTCTCCTGGAGTTTTAGAGATTTGGATGTTAAAGGGTACCAACCTTGTTAGGGAATAGGAACCCTTCGCGAGAATGTCAAAAGTTTCAGCGGGATTTCCAAAATGTTGAAGGGAACTCTAAACATGTCAACCTTGGTTTTGAGAATCTCTCCTGGAGTTTGAGAGATTTGGACGTGAAAGGGTACCAACCTTGTCGGGGATTGGGAACCCTTCGCGAGAATGTCAAAAGTTTCAGCGGGATTTCCAAAATGTTGAAAGGAACTCGAAACATGTCAACCTTGGTTTTGAGAATCTCTCCTGGAGTTTGAGAGATTTCACGTGAAACTGTACCAATCTTGTAGGGGATTGGGAACCCTTCACGAGAATGTCAAAAGTTTCAGCGGGATTTCCAAAATGCTGAAAGGAACTCGAAACATGGCAACCTTGGTTTTGAGAATCTCTCCTGGAGTTTGAGAGATTTGGACGTGAAAGGGTACCATTCTTGTCGGGGATTTGGAACCCTTCGCGAGAATGTCAGAAGTTACAGCGGGATTTCCAAAATGTTGAAATGAACTCGAAACATGTCAGCCTTGGTTTTGAGAATCTCTCCTGGAGTTTGAGAGATTTGGACGTGAAAGGGTACCAATCTTGTCGGGGATTGGGAACCCTTTGCGAGAATGTCAAAAGTTTCAGCAGGATTTCCAAAATGTTGAAATAAACTCGAAACATGACAACCTTGGTTTTGAGAATCTCTCCTGGAGTTTTAGAGATTTGGACGTGAAAGGGTCCCAATCTTGTAGGGTATTGGGAACCCTTCGCGAGAATGTCAAAAGTTTCAGCGGGATTTCCAAAATGTTGAAATGAACTCAAAACATGTCAACCTTGGGTTTGAAAATCTCTCCTAGAGTTTGAGAGATTTGGACGTGAAAGGGTACCAATCTTGTAGGGGATTGGGAACCCTTCGCGAGAATGTCACAAGTTTCAGCGGGATTTCCAATATGTTGAAAGGAACTCGAAACATGGCAACCTTGGTTTTGAGAATCTCTCCTGGAGTTTGAGAGATTTGGACGTGAAAGGGTACCAATCTTGTCGGGGGTTGGGAACCCTTCGCGAGAATGTCAAAAGTTTCAGCGGGATTTCCAAAATGTTGAAATGAACTCAAAACATGTCAACCTTGGGTTTGAAAATCTCTCCTAGAGTTTGAGAGATTTGGACGTGAAAGGGTACCAATCTTGTCGGGGATTGGGAACCCTTCACGAGAATGTCACAAGTTTCAGCGGGATTTCCAAAATGTTGAAAGGACTTCTAAACATGTCAACCTTGGTTTTCAGAATCTCTCCTGGAGTTTGAGAGATTTGGACGTGAAAGTGTACCATTCTTGTCGGGGATTGGGAACACTTCGCGAGAATGTCAAAAGTTTCAGCGGGATTTCCAAAATGTTGAAAGGAACTCGAAACATGTCAGCCTTGGTTTTGAGAATCTCTCCTGGAGTTTGAGAGATTTGGACGTGAAAGGGTACCATTCTTGTCGGGGATTGGGAACCCTTCGCGAGAATGTCAAAAGTTTCAGCGGGATTTCCAAAATGTTGAAGGGAACTCTAAACATGTCAACCTTGGTTTTGAGAATCTCTCCTGGAGTTTTAGAGATTTGGATGTTAAAGGGTACCAACCTTGTCTGGGAATAGGAACCCTTCGCGAGAATGTCAAAAGTTTCAGCGGGATTTCCAAAATGTTGAAAGGAACTCGAAACATGGCAACCTTGGTTTTCAGAATCTCTCCTGGAGTTTGAGAGATTTGGACGTGAAAGGGTACCAATCTTGTCGGGGATTGGCAACCCTTCGCGAGAATGTCAGAAGTTACAGCGGGATTACCAAAATGTTGAAAGGAACTCGAAACATGTCAACCTTGGTTTTGAGAATCTCTCCTGGAGTTTTAGAGATTTCACGTGAAACTGTACCAATCTTTTAGGGGATTGGGAACCCTTCACGAGAATGTCAAAAGTTTCAGCGGGATTTCCAAAATGCTGAAAGGAACTCGAAACATGTCAACCTTGGTTTTGAGAATCTCTCCTGGAGTTTTAGAGATTTGGACGTGAAAGGGTACCAACCTTGTCGGGGATTGGGAACCCTTCGCGAGAATGTCAAAAGTTTCAGCGGGATTTCCAAAATGTTGAAAGGAACTCGAAACATGTCAGCCTTGGTTTTGAGAATCTCTCCTGGAGTTTGAGAGATTTGGACGTGAAAGGGTACCATTCTTGTCAGGGATTGGGAACCCTTCACGAGAATGTCAAAAGTTTCAGCGGGATTTCCAAAATGTTGAAAGGAACACGAAACATGGCAACCTTGGTTTTGAGAATCTCTCCTGGAGTTTGAGAGATTTGGACGTGAAAGGGTACCAGTCTTGTCTGGGAATAGGAACCCTTCGCGAGAATGTTAGAAGTTTCAGCGGGATTTCCAAAATGTTGAAGGGAACTCTAAACATGTCAACCTTGGTTTTGAGAATCTCTCCTGGAGTTTGAGAGATTTGGACGTGAAAGGGTACCAATCTTGTCGGGGATTTGGAACCCTTCGCGAGAAGGTCAGAAGTTACAGCGGGATTTCCAAAATGTTGAAATGAACTCGAAACATGTCAGCCTTGGTTTTGAGAATCTCTCCTGGAGTTTGAGAGATTTGGACGTGAAAGGGTCCCAATCTTGTAGGGTATTGGGAACCCTTCGCGAGAATGTCAAAATTTTCAGTGGGATTCCCAAAATGTTGAAAGGACCTCTCAACATGTCAACCTTGGTTTTGAGAATCTCTCCTGGAATTTTAGAGATTTGGACGTGAAAGGGTACCAATCTTGTCGGGGATTGGGAACCCTTCGCGAGAATGTCAAAAGTTTCAGCAGGATTTCTAAAATGTTGAAATAAACTCGAAACATGGCAACCTTGGTTTTGAGAATCTCTCCTGGAGTTTTAGAGATTTGGACGTGAAAGGGTACCATTCTTGTCGGGGATTGGGAACCCTTCGTGAGAATGTCAAAAGTTTCACCGGGATTTCCAAAATGTTGAAAGAAACTCAAAACATGTCAACCTTGGTTTGGAGAATCTCTCCTGGAGTTTTAGAGATTTGGATGCGAAAGTGTATCAACCTTGTCTGGGAATAGGAACCCTTCGCGAGAATGTCAAAAGTTTCAGCGGGATTTCCAAAATGTTGAAGGGAACTGTAAACATGTCAACCTTGGTTTTGAGAATCTCTCCTGGAGTTTTAGAGATTTCACGTGAAACTGTACCAATCTTGTAGGGGACTGGGAACCCTTCACGAGAATGTCAAAAGTTTCAGCGGGATTTCCAAAATGCTGAAAGGAACTCGCAACATGGCAACCTTGGTTTTGAGAATCTCTCCTGGAGTTTTAGAGATTTGGATGTTAAAGGGTACCAACCTTGTTAGGGAATAGGAACCCTTCGCGAGAATGTCAAAAGTTTCAGCGGGATTTCCAAAATGTTGAAGGGAACTCTAAACATGTCAACCTTGGTTTTGAGAATCTCTCCTGGAGTTTGAGAGATTTGGACGTGAGAGGGTACCAACCTTGTCGGGGATTGGGAACCCTTCGCGAGAATGTCAAAAGTTTCAGCGGGATTTCCAAAATGTTGAAAGGAACTCGAAACATGTCAACCTTGGTTTTGAGAATCTCTCCTGGATTTTGAGAGATTTCACGTGAAACTGTACCAATCTTGTAGGGGATTGGGAACCCTTCACGAGAATGTCAAAAGTTTCAGCGGGATTTCCAAAATGTTGAAAGGAACTCAAAACATGTCAACCTTGGTTTTGAGAATCTCTCCTGGAGTTTTAGACATTTGGATGCAAAAGTGTATCAACCTTGTCTGGGAATAGGAACCCTTCGCGAGAATGTCAAAAGTTTCAGCGGGATTTCCAAAATGTTGAAGGGAACTGTAAACATGTCAACCTTGGTTTTGAGAATCTCTCCTGGAGTTTGAGAGATTTGGACGTGAAAGGGTACCAATCTTGTCGGGGATTGGGAACCCTTCGCGAGAATGTCAAAAGTTTCAGCGGGATTTCCAAAATGTTGAAAGGAACTCGAAACATGGCAACCTTGGTTTTGAGAATCTCTCCTAGAGTTTGAGAGATTTGGATGTGAAAGGCTACAAACCTTGTCTGGGATTAGGAACCCTTTGCGAGAATGTCAAAAGTTTCAGCGGGATTTCCAAAATGTTGAAAGGAACTCGAAACATGGCAACCTTGGTTTTGAGAATCTCTCCTGGAGTTTGAGAGATTTGGACGTGAAAGGGTACCAATCTTGTCGGGGATTGGGAACCCTTCGCGAGAATGTCAAAATTTTCAGCGGGATTTCCAAAATGTTGAAAGGACCTCTAAACATGTCAACCTTGGTTTTGAGAATCTCTCCTGGAGTTTTAGAGATTTGGACGTGAAAGGGTACCAACCTTGTCGGGGATTGGGAACCCTTCACGAGAATGTCAAAAGTTTCAGCGGGATTTCCAAAATGTTGAAATGAACACGAAACATGTCAGCCTTGGTTTTGAGAATCTCTCCTGGAGTTTTAGAGATTTGGATGTGAATGGGTACCAACCTTGTCGGGGATTGGGAACCCTTCGCGAGAATGTCAAAAGTTTCAGCGGGATTTCCAAAATGTTGAAGGGAACTCTAAACATGTCAACCTTGGTTTTGAGAATCTCTCCTGGAGTTTGAGAGATTTGGACGTGAAAGGGTACCAATCTTTTCTGGGAATAGGAACCCTTCGTGAGAATGTCAAAAGTTTCAGCGGGATTTCCAAAATGTTAAAGGGAACTCTAAACATGTCAACCTTGGTTTTGAGAATCTCTCCTGGAGTTTGAGAGATTTGGACGTGAAAGTGTCCCAATCTTGTAGGGCATTGGGAAACCTTCGCGAGAATGTCAAAAGTTTCAGCGGGATTTCCAAAATGTTGAAAGGAACTCGAAACATGGCAACCTTGGTTTTGAGAATCTCTCCTGGAGTTTGAGAGATTTGGACGTGAAAGGGTACCAACCTTGTCGGGGATTGGGAACCCTTCGCGAGAATGTCAAAAGTTTCAGCGGGATTTCCAAAATGTTGAAAGGAACTCGAAACATGTCAACCTTGATTTTGAGAATCTCTCCTGGAGTTTGAGAGATTTGGACGTGAAAGGGTACCAATCTTGTCGGGGTTTGGGAACCCTTTGCGAGAATGTCAAAAGTTTCAGCGGGATTTCCAAAATGTTGAAATGAACTCGAAACATGTCAGCCTTGGTTTTGAGAATCTCGCCTGGAGTTTGAGAGATTTGGATGTGAACGTCTACCAACCTTGTCTGGGATTAGGAACCCTTCGCGAGAATGTCCAAAGTTTCAGTGGGATTTCCAAAACGTTGAAAGGAACTCGAATAATGGCAACCTTGGTTTTGAGAATCTCTCCTGGAGTTTGAGAGATTTGGACGTGAAAGGGTACCAATCTTGTCGGGGATTGGGAACCCTTCGTGAGAATGTCAAAAGTTTCAGCGGGATTTCCAAAATGTTGAAGGGAACTGTAAACATGTCAACCTTGGGTTTGAAAATCTCTTCTAGAGTTTGAGAGATTTGGACGTGAAAGGGTACCAATCTTGTCGGGGATTGGGAACCCTTCACGAGAATGTCACAAGTTTCAGCGGGATTTCCAATATGTTGAAAGGACCTCTAAACATGTCAACCGTGATTTCGGGAATCTCTCCTAGAGTTTTGGAGAATTGGATGTGAAAGGGTACCAACCTTGTCTGGGAATAGGAACCCTTCGCTAGAATGTCAAAAGTTTCAGCGGGATTTCCAAAATGTTGAAGGGAACTCTAAACATGTCAAGCTTGGTTTTGAGAATCTCTCCTGGAGTTTGAGAGATTTGGACGTGAAAGGGTCACAATCTTGCAGGGTATTGGGAACCCTTCGCGAGAATGTCAAAATTTTCAGCGGGATTTCCAAAATGTTGAAAGGACCTCTAAACATGTCAACCTTGGTTTTGAGAATCTCTCCTGGAGTTTTAGAGATTTGGATGTGAATGGGTACCAACTTTGTCTGGGAATAGGAACCCTTCGCGAGAATGTCCAAAGTTTCAGCGGGATTTCCAAAATGTTGAAGGGAACTCTAAACATGTCAAGCTTGGTTTTGAGAATCTCTCCTGGAGTTTGAGAGATTTGGACGTGAAAGGGTACCATTCTTGTCGGGGATTGGGAACCCTTCGCGAGAATGTCAGAAGTTACAGCGGGATTTCCAAAATGTTGAGAGGAACTCGAAACATGGCAACCTTGGTTTTGAGAATCTCTCCTGGAGTTTGAGAGATTTGGACGTGAAAGGGTACCAATCTTTTCTGGGAATAGGAACCCTTCGTGAGAATGTCAAAAGTTTCAGCGGGATTTCCAAAATGTTGAAGGGAACTCAAAACATGTCAACCTTGGTTTTGAGAATCTCTCCTGGAGTTTCAGAGATTTGGATGTTAAAGGGTCCCAATCTTGTAGGGCATTGGGAAACCTTCGCGAGAATGTCAAAAGTTTCAGCGGGATTTCCAAAATGTTGAAAGGACCTCGAAACATGTCAACCTTGGTTTTGAGAATCTCGCCTGGAGTTTGAGAGATTTGGACGTGAAAGGGTACCAACCTCGTCGGGGATTGGGAACCCTTCGCGAGAATGTCAAAAGTTTCAGCGGGATTTCCAAAATGTTGAAAGGAACTCGAAACATGTCAACCTTGATTTTGAGAATCTCTCCTGGAGTTTGAGAGATTTGGACGTGAAAGGGTACCAATCTTGTCGGGGTTTGGGAACCCTTTGCGAGAATGTCAAAAGTTTCAGCGGGATTTCCAAAATGTTGAAATGAACTCGAAACATGTCAGCCTTGGTTTTGAGAATCTCTCCTGGAGTTTGAGAGATTTGGATGTGAACGTCTACCAACCTTGTCTGGGATTAGGAACCCTTCGCGAGAATGTCAAAAGTTTCAGCGGGATTTCCAAAACGTTGAAAGGAACTCGAAACATGGCAACCTTGGTTTTGAGAATTTCTCCCGGAGTTTGAGAGATTTGGACGTGAAAGGGTACCAACCTTGTCGGGGATTGGGAACCCTTCGTGAGAATGTCAAAAGTTTCAGCGGGATTTCCAAAATGTGAAAGGAACTCTAAACATGTCAACCTTGGTTTTCAGAATCTCTCCTGGAGTTTGAGAGATTTGGACGTGAAAGGGTACCAATCTTGTCGGGTATTGGGAACCCTTCGCGAGAATGTCAAAAGTTTCAGCGGGATTTCCAAAATGTTGAAAGGAACTCTAAACATGGCAACCTTGGTTTTGAGAATCTCTCCTGGAGTTTGAGAGATCTGGACGTGAAAGGGTACCAACCTTGTCTGGGATTGGGAACCCTTCGCGAGAATGTGAAAAGTTTCAGCGGGATTTCCAAAATGTTGAAATGAACTCGAAACATGTCAACCTTGGGTTTGAAAATCTCTTCTAGAGTTTGAGAGATTTGGACGTGAAAGGGTACCAATCTTGTCGGGGATTGGGAACCCTTCACGAGAATGTCACAAGTTTCAGCGGGATTTCCAAAATGTTGAAAGGACCTCTAAACATGTCAACCGTGATTTTGAGAATCTCTCCTGGAGTTTTAGAGATTTGGATGTGAAAGGGTACCAATCTTGTCGGGGATTGGGAACCCTTCGCGAGAATTTCAAAAGTTTCAGCGGGATTTCCAAAATGTTGAAGGGAACTCTAAACATGTCAACCTTGGTTTTGAGAATCTCTCCTGGAGTTTGAGAGATCTGGACGTGAAAAGGGTACCAATCTTGTCGAGGATTGGGAACCTTTCGCGAGAATGTAAAAAGTTTCAGCGGGATTTCCAAAATGTTGAAAGGACCTCTAAACATGTCAACCTTGGGTTTGAGAATCTCTCCTGGATTTTGAGAGATTTGGACGTGAAAGTGTACCATTCTTGTCGGGGATTGGGAACCCTTCGCGAGAATGTCAAAAGTTTCAGCGGGATTTCCAAAATGTTGAAATGAACTCAAAACATGTCAACCTTGGGTTTGAAAATCTCTCCTAGAGTTTTAGAGATTTGGACGTGAAAGGGTACCAATCTTGTCGGGGTTTGGGAACTCTTCACGAGAATGTCAAAAGTTTCAGCGGGATTTCCAAAATGTTGAAATGAACTCGAAACATGTCAGCCTTGGTTTTGAGAATCTCTCACGGAGTTTGAGAGATTTGGACGTGAAAGGCTACCAAACTTGTCTGGGAATAGGAACCCTTTGCGAGAATGTCAAAAGTTTCAGTGGGATTTCCAAAATGTTGAAAGGAACTCGAAACATGGCAACCTTGGTTTTGAGAATCTCTCCTGGAGTTTGAGAGATTTGGACGTGAAAGGGTACCAACCTTGTCGGGGACTGGGAACCCTTCGCAAGAATGTCAAAAGTTTCAGCGGGATTTCCAAAATGTTGAAAGGAACTCGAAACATGTCAGCCTTGGTTTAGAGAATCTCTCCTGGAGTTTGAGAGATTTGGACATGAAAGGGTACCATTCTTGTCGGGGATTGGGAACCCTTCGCTAGAATGTCAAAAGTTTCAGCTGGATTTCCAAAATGTTGAAAGGAACTCGAAACATGGCAACCTTGGTTTTGAGAATCTCTCCTAGAGTTTTAGAGATTTGGATGTGAAAGGGTACCAACCTTGTCTGGGAATAGGAACCCTTCGCAAGAATGTCAAAAGTTTCAGCGGGATTTCCAAAATGTTGAAGGGAACTCTAAACATGTCAACCTTGGTTTTGAGAATCTCTCCTGGAGTTTGAGAGATTTGGACGTGAAAGGGTACCATTCTTGTCGGGGTTTGGGAACCCTTCGCGAGAATGTCAGAAGTTACAGCGGGATTTCCAAAATGTTGAAAGGAACTCGAAACATGGCAACCTTGGTTTTGAGAATCTCTCCTGGAGTTTGAGAGATTTGGACGTGAAAGGGTACCAACCTTGTCGGGGACTGGGAACCCTTCGCAAGAATGTCAAAAGTTTCAGCGGGATTTCCAAAATGTTGAAGGGAACTCTAAACATGTCAACCTTGGTTTTGAGAATCTCTCCTGGAGTTTGAGAGATTTGGACGTGAAAGGGTACCAATCTTTTCTGGGAATAGGAACCCTTCGCGAGAATGTCAAAAGTTTCAGCGGGATTTCCAAAATGTTGAAAGGACCTCGAAACATGTCAACCTTGGTTTTGAGAATCTCTCCTGGAGTTTCAGAGATTTGGACGTGAAAGTGTACCAACCTTGTCGGGGATTGGGAACCCTTCGCGAGAATGTCAAAAGTTTCAGCGGGATTTCCAAAATGTTGAAAGGAACTCGAAACATGTCAACCTTGGTTTTGAGAATCTCTCCTGGAGTTTGAGAGATTTGGACGTGAAAGGGTACCAATCTTGTCGGGGTTTGGGAACCCTTTGCGAGAATGTCAAAAGTTTCAGCGGGATTTCCAAAATGTTGAAATGAACTCGAAACATGTCAGCCTTGGTTTTGAGAATCTCTCCTGGAGTTTGAGAGATTTGGATATGAAAGTCTACCAACCTTGTCTGGGATTAGGAACCCTTCGCGAGAATGTCAAAAGTTTCAGCGGGATTTCCAAAATGTTGAAATGAACTCGAAACATGGCAACCTTGGTTTTGAGAATCTCTCCTGGAGTTTGAGAGATTTGGACGTGAAAGGGTACCAATCTTGTCGGGGATTGGGAACCCTTCGTGAGAATGTCAAAAGTTTCAGCGGGATTTCCAAAATGTTGAAAGGAACTCGAAACATGTCAACCTTGGTTTTCAGAATCTCTCCTGGAGTTTGAGAGATTTGGACGTGAAAGGGTACCAATCTTGTCGGGTATTGGGAACCCTTCGCGAGAATGTCAAAAGTTTCAGCAGGATTTCCAAAATGTTGAAAGGAACTCTAAACATGGCAACCTTGGTTTTGAGAATCTCTCCTGGAGTTTGAGAGATTTGGACGTGAAAGGGTACCAATCTTGTAGGGGATTGGGAACCCTTCGCGAGAATGTCAAAAGTTTCAGCGGGATTTCCAAAATGTTGAAATGAACTCAAAACATGTCAACCTTGGTTTTGAAAATCTCTCCTAGAGTTTGAGAGATTTGGACTTTAAAGGGTAACAATCTTGTCGGGGATTGGGAACCCTTCGCAAGAATGTCAAAAGTTTCAGCGGGATTTCCTGGAGTTTGAGAGTTTGAGAGATTTGGACGTGAAAGGGTACCAATCTTGTAGGGGATTGGGAACCCTTCACGAGAATGTCACAAGTTTCAGCGGGATTTCCAAAATGTTGAAAGGAACTCGAAACATGTCAACCGTGATTTTGAGAATCTCTCCTGGAGTTTTAGAGATTTGGACGTGAAAGGGTACCAACCTTGTCGGGGACTGGGAACCCTTCGCAAGAATGTCAAAAGTTTCAGCGGGATTTCCAAAATGTTGAAAAGAACTCGAAACATGTCAGCCTTGGTTTTGAGAATCTCTCCTGGAGTTTGAGAGATTTGGACGTGAAAGGGTACCATTCTTGTCGGGGATTGGGAACCCTTCGCGAGAATGTCAAAAGTTTCAGCTGGATTTCCAAAATGTTGAAAGGAACTCTAAACATGTCAACCTTGGTTTTGAGAATCTCTCCTGGAGTTTGAGAGATTTGGACGTGAAAGGGTACCATTCTTGTCGGGGTTTGGGAACCCTTCGCGAGAATGTCAGAAGTTTCAGCGGGATTTCCAAAATGTTGAAATGAAGTCGAAACATGGCAACCTTGGTTTTGAGAATCTCTCCTGGAGTTTGAGAGATTTGGACGTGAAAGGGTACCAATCTTTTCTGGGAATAGGAACCCTTCGCGAGAATGTCAAAAGTTTCAGCGGGATTTCCAAAATGTTGAAGGGAACTCTAAACATGTCAACCTTGGTTTTGAGAATCTCTCCTGGAGTTTTAGAGATTTGGACGTGAAAGGGTCCCAATCTTGTAGGGCATTGGGAACCCTTCGCGAGAATGTCAAAAGTTTCAGCGGGATTTCCAAAATGTTGAAAGTACCTCGAAACATGTCAACCTTGGTTTTGAGAATCTCTCCTGGAGTTTGAGAGATTTGGACGTGAAAGGGTACCAACCTTGTCGGGGATTGGGAACCCTTCGCGAGAATGTCAAAAGTTTCAGCGGGATTTCCACAATGTTGAAAGGAACTCGAAACATGTCAACCTTGGTTTTGAGAATCTCTCCTGGAGTTTGAGAGATTTGGACGTGAAAGGGTACCAATCTTGTCGGGGTTTGGGAACCCTTCACGAGAATGTCACAAGTTTCAGCGGGATTTCCAAAATGTTGAAATTAACTCGAAACATGTCAACCTTGGTTTTGAGAATCTCTCCTGGAGTTTGAGAGATTTGGACGTGAAACGGTACCAATCTTGTCGGGGATTGGGAACCCTTCGCGAGAATGTCAAAAGTTTCAGCGGGATTTCCAAAATGTTGAAGGGAAATCTAAACATGTCAACCTTGGTTTTGAGAATCTCTCCTGGTGTTTGAGAGATCTGGACGTGAAAAGGGTACCAATCTTGTCGAGGATTGGGAACCCTTCGCGAGAATGTAAAAAGTTTCAGCGGGATTTCCAAAATGTTGAAAGGACCTCTAAACATGTCAACCTTGGTTTTGAGAATCTCTCCTGGATTTTGAGAGATTTGGACGTGAAAGTGTACCATTCTTGTCGGGGATTGGGAACCCTTCGCGAGAATGTCAAAAGTTTCAGCGGGATTTCCAAAATGTTGAAATGAACTCAAAACATGTCAACCTTGGGTTTGAAAATCTCTCCTAGAGTTTTAGAGATTTGGACGTGAAAGAGTACCAATCTTGTCGGGGTTTGGGAACCCTTCACGAGAATGTCAAAAGTTTCAGCGGGATTTCCAAAATGTTGAAAGGAACTCGAAACATGTCAGCCCTGGTTTTGAGAATCTCTCCCGGAGTTTGAGAGATTTGGATGTGAAAGGCTACCAACCTTGTCTGGGATTAGGAACCCTTTGCGAGAATGTCAAAAGTTTCAGCGGGATTTCCAAAATGTTGAAAGGACCTCGAAACATGGCAACCTTGGTTTTGAGAATCTCTCCTGGAGTTTGAGAGATTTGGACGTGAAAGGGTGCCAACCGTGTCGAGGATTGGGAACCCTTCGCGAGAATGTCAAAAGTTTCAGCGGGATTTCCAAAATGTTGAAAGGACCTCTAAACATGTCAACCTTGGTTTTGAGAATCTCTCCTGGAGTTTGAGAGATTTGGACGTGAAAGGGTACCAATCTTGTCGGGGATTGGGAACCCTTCGCGAGAATGTGAAAAGTTTCAGCGGGATTTCCAAAATGTTGAAATGAACTCGAAACATGTCAGCCTTGGTTTTGAGAATCTCTCCTGGAGTTTGAGAGATTTGGATGTGAACGTCTACAACCTTGTCTGGGATTAGGAACCCTTCGCGAGAATGTCAAAAGTTTCAGCGGGATTTCCAAAACGTTGAAAGGAACTCGAAACATGACAACCTTGGTTTTGAGAATCTCTCCTGGAGTTTGAGAGATTTGGACGTGAAAGGGTACCATTCTTGTAGGGGATTGGGAACCCTTCGCGAGAATGTCAGAAGTTACAGCGGGATTTCCAAAATGTTGAAAGGAACTCTAAACATGGCAACCTTGGTTTTGAGAATCTCTCCTGGAGTTTGAGAGATTTGGACGTGAAAGGGTACGAATCTTTTCTGGGAATAGGAACCCTTCGTGAGAATGTCAAAAGTTTCAGCGGGATTTCCAAAATGTTGAAGGGAACTCTAAACATGTCAACCTTGGTTTTGAGAATCTCTCCTGGAGTTTGAGAGATTTGGACGTGAAAGGGTCCCAATCTTGTAGGGCATTGGGAAACCTTCGCGAGAATGTCAAAAGTTTCAGCGGGATTTCCAAAATGTTGAAAGGAACTCGAAACATGTCAACCTTGGTTTTGAGAATCTCGCCTGGAGTTTGAGAGATTTGGACGTGAAAGGGTACCAACCTTGTCGGGGATTGGGAACCCTTCGCGAGAATGTCAAAAGTTTCAGCGGGATTTCCAAAATGTTGAAAGGAACTCGAAACATGGCAACCTTGATTTTGAGAATCTCTCCTGGAGTTTGAGAGATTTGGACGTGAAAGGGTACCAATCTTGTCGGGGTTTGGTAACCCTTTGCGAGAATGTCAAAAGTTTCAGCGGGATTTCCAAAATGTTGAAATGAACTCGAAACATGTCAGCCTTGGTTTTGAGAATCTCTCCTGGAGTTTGAGAGATTTGGATGTGAACGTCTACCAACCTTGTCTGGGATTAGGAACCCTTCGCGAGAATGTCAAAAGTTTCAGCGGGATTTCCAAAACGTTGAAAGGAACTCGAAACATGGCAACCTTGGTTTTGAGAATCTCTCCTGGAGTTTTAGAGATTTGGACGTGAAAGGGTACCAATCTTGTCGGGGATTGGGAACCCTTCGTGAGAATGTCAAAAGTTTCAGCGGGATTTCCAAAATGTTGAAAGGAACTCGAAACATGTCAACCTTGGTTTTCAGAATCTCTCCTGGAGTTTGAGAGATTTGGACGTGAAAGGGTACCAACCTTGTCGGGGATTGGGAACCCTTCGCGAGAATGTCAAAAGTTTCAGCGGGATTTCCAAAATGTTGAAAGGAACTCGAAACATGGCAACCTTGGTTTTGAGAATCTCTCCTGGAGTTTGAGAGATCTGGACGTGAAAGGGTACCAACCTTGTCTGGGATTGGGAACCCTTCGCGAGAATGTGAAAAGTTTCAGCGGGATTTCCAAAATGTTGAAAGGAACTCTAAACATGTCAACCTTGGTTTTGAGAATCTCTCCTGGAGTTTGAGAGATCTGGACGTGAAAAGGGTACCAATCTTGTCGAGGATTGGGAACCCTTCGCGAGAATGTAAAAAGTTTCAGCGGGACTTCCAAAATGTTGAAAGGACCTCTAAACATGTCAACCTTGGTTTTGAGGATCTCTCCTGGATTTTGAGAGATTTGGACGTGAAAGTGTACCATTCTTGTCGGGGATTGGGAACCCTTCGCGAGAATGTCAAAAGTTTCAGCGGGATTTCCAAAATGTTGAAATGAACTCAAAACATGTCAACCTTGGGTTTGAAAATCTCTCCTAGAGTTTGAGAGATTTGGACGTGAAAGGGTACCAATCTTGTCGGGGTTTGGGAACCCTTCACGAGAATGTCAAAAGTTTCAGCGGGATTTCCAAAATGTTGAAATGAACTCGAAACATGTCAGCCTTGGTTTTGAGAATCTCTCCCGGAGTTTGAGAGATTTGGATGTGAAAGGCTACCAAACTTGTCGGGGATTAGGAACCCTTTGCGAGAATGTCAAAAGTTTCAGCGGGATTTCCAAAATGTTGAAAGGAACTCGAAACATGGCAACCTTGGTTTTGAGAATCTCTCCTGGAGTTTGAGAGATTTGGACGTGAAAGGGTACCAATCTTGTAGGGGATTGGGAACCCTTCGCGAGAATGTCAAAAGTTTCAGCGGGATTTCCAAAATGTTGAAATGAACTCAAAACATGTCAACCTTGGTTTTGAAAATCTCTCCTAGAGTTTGAGATATTTGGACTTTAAAGGGTAACAATCTTGTCGGGGATTGGGAACCCTTCACGAGAATGTCACAAGTTTCAGCGGGATTTCCAAAATGTTGAAAGGAACTCGAAACATGTCAACCGTGATTTTGAGAATCTCTCCTGGAGTTTGAGAGATTTGGACGTGAAAGGGTACCAACCTTGTCGGGGACTGGGAACCCTTCGCAAGAATGTCAAAAGTTTCAGCGGGATTTCCAAAATGTTGAAAGGAACTCGAAAGATGTCAGCCTTGGTTTTGAGAATCTCTCCTGGAGTTTTAGAGATTTGGACGTGAAAGGGTACCATTCTTGTCGGGGATTGGGAACCCTTCGCTAGAATGTCAAAAGATTCAGCTGGATTTCCAAAATGTTGAAAGGAACTCGAAACATGGCAACCTTGGTTTTGAGAATCTCTCCTGGAGTTTTAGAGATTTGGATGTGAAAGGGTACCAACCTTGTCTGGGAATAGGAACCCTTCGCAAGAATGTCAAAAGTTTCAGCGGGATTTCCAAAATGTTGAAGGGAACTCTAAACATGTCAACCTTGGTTTTGAGAATCTCTCCTGGAGTTTGAGAGATTTGGACGTGAAAGGGTACCATTCTTGTCGGGGATTGGGAACCCTTCGCGAGAATGTCAGAAGTTACAGCGGGATTTCCAAAATGTTGAAATGAACTCGAAACATGGCAACCTTGGTTTTGAGAATCTCTCCTGGAGTTTGAGAGATTTGGACGTGAAAGGGTACCAATCTTTTCTGGGAATAGGAACCCTTCGCGAGAATGTCAAAAGTTTCAGCGGGATTTCCAAAATGTTGAAGGGAACTCTAAACATGTCAACCTTGGTTTTGAGAATCTCTCCTGGAGTTTGAGAGATTTGGACGTGAAAGGGTCCCAATCTTGTAGGGCATTGGGAACCCTTCGCGAGAATGTCAAAAGTTTCAGCGGGATTTCCAAAATGTTGAAAGGAACTCGAAACATGTCAACCTTGGTTTTGAGAATCTCTCCTGGAGTTTGAGAGATTTGGACGTGAAAGGGTACCAATCTTGTCGGGGTTTGGGAACCCTTTGCGAGAATGTCAAAAGTTTCAGCGGGATTTCCAAAATGTTGAAATGAACTCGAAACATGTCAGCCTTGGTTTTGAGAATCTCTCCTGGAGTTTGAGAGATTTGGATGTGAAAGTCTACCAACCTTGTCTGGGATTAGGAACCCTTCGCGAGAATGTCAAAAGTTTCAGCGGGATTTCCAAAATGTTGAAAGGAACTCGAAACATGGCAACCTTGGTTTTGAGAATCTCTCCTGGAGTTTGAGAGATTTGGACGTGAAAGGGTACCAATCTTGTCGGGGATTGGGAACCCTTCGTGAGAATGTCAAAAGTTTCAGCGGGATTTCCAAAATGTTGAAAGGAACTCGAAACATGTCAACCTTGGTTTTCAGAATCTCTCCTGGAGTTTGAGAGATTTGGACGTGAAAGGGTACCAATCTTGTCGGGTATTGGGAACCCTTCGCGAGAATGTCAAAAGTTTCAGTGGGATTTCCAAAATGTTGAAAGGAACTCTAAACATGTCAACCTTGGTTTTGAGAATCTCTCCTGGAGTTTGAGAGATCTGGACGTGAAAGGGTACCAATCTTGTCGGGGATTGGGAACCCTTCGCGAGAATGTGAAAAGTTTCAGTGGGATTTCCAAAATGTTGAAATGAACTCGAAACACGTCAACCTTGGGTTTGAAAATTTCTTCTAGAGTTTGAGAGATTTGGACGTGAAAGGGTACCAATCTTGTCGGGGATTGGGAACCCTTAACGAGAATGTCACAAGTTTCAGCAGGATTTCCAAAATGTTGAAAGGACCTCTAAACATGTCAACCGTGATTTTGAGAATCTCTCCTGGATTTTAGAGATTTGGATGTGAAACGGTACCAATCTTGTCGGGGATTGGGAACCCTTCGCGAGAATGTCAAAAGTTTCAGCGGGATTTCCAAAATGTTGAAAGGAACTCGAAACATGGCAACCTTGGTTTTGAGAATCTCTCCTGGAGTTTTAGAGATTTGGACGTGAAAGGGTACCAATCTTGTCGGGGTTTGGGAACCCTTTGCGAGAATGTCAAAAGTTTCAGCGGGATATCCTAAATGTTGAAAGGAACTCGAAACATGTCAACCTTGGTTTTGAGAATCTCTCCTGGAGTTTGAGAGATTTGGACGTGAAAGGGTACCTATCTTTTCTGGGAATAGGAACCCTTCGCGAGAATGTCAAAAGTTTCAGCGGGATTTCCAAAATGTTGAAGGGAACTCTAAACATGTCAACCTTGGTTTTGAGAATCTCTCCTGGAGTTTTAGAGATTTGGACGTGAAAGGGTCCCAATCTTGTAGGGCATTGGGAACCCTTCGCGAGAATGTCAAAAGTTTCAGCGGGATTTCCAAAATGTTGAAAGGACCTCGAAACATGTCAACCTTGGTTTTGAGAATCTCTCCTGGAGTTTGAGAGATTTGGACGTGAAAGGGTACCAACCTTGTCGGGGATTGGGAACCCTTCGCGAGAATGTCAAAAGTTTCAGCGGGATTTCCAAAATGTTGAAAGGAACTCGAAACATGTCAACCTTGGTTTTGAGAATCTCTCCTGGAGTTTGAGAGATTTGGACGTGAAAGGGTACCAATCTTGTCGGGGTTTGGGAACCCTTTGCGAGAATGTCAAAAGTTTCAGCGGGATTTCCAAAATGTTGAAATGAACTCGAAACATGTCAGCCTTGGTTTTGAGAATCTCTCCTGGAGTTTGAGAGATTTGGATGTGAAAGTCTACCAACCTTGTCTGGGATTAGGAACCCTTCGCGAGAATGTCAAAAGTTTCAGCGGGATTTCCAAAATGTTGAAAGGAACTCGAAACATGGCAATCTTGGTTTTGAGAATCTCTCCTGGAGTTTGAGAGATTTGGACGTGAAAGGGTACCAATCTTGTCGGGGATTGGGAACCCTTCGTGAGAATGTCAAAAGTTTCAGCGGGATTTCCAAAATGTTGAAAGGAACTCGAAACATGTCAACCTTGGTTTTCAGAATCTCTCCTGGAGTTTGAGAGATTTGGACGTGAAAGGGTACCAATCTTGTCGGGTATTGGGAACCCTTCGCGAGAATGTCAAAAGTTTCAGCGGGATTTCCAAAATGTTGAAAGGAACTCTAAACATGGCAACCTTGGTTTTGAGAATCTCTCCTGGAGTTTGAGAGATCTGGACGTGAAAGGGTACCAATCTTGTCGGGGATTGGGAACCCTTCGCGAGAATGTGAAAAGTTTCAGTGGGATTTCCAAAATGTTGAAATGAACTCGAAACACGTCAACCTTGGGTTTGAAAATTTCTTCTAGAGTTTGAGAGATTTGGACGTGAAAGGGTACCAATCTTGTCGGGGATTGGGAACCCTTCACGAGAATGTCACAAGTTTCAGCAGGATTTCCAAAATGTTGAAAGGACCTCTAAACATGTCAACCGTGATTTTGAGAATCTCTCCTGGATTTTAGAGATTTGGATGTGAAACGGTACCAATCTTGTCGGGGATTGGGAACCCTTCGCGAGAATGTCAAAAGTTTCAGCGGGATTTCCAAAATGTTGAAGGGAAATCTAAACATGTCAACCTTGGTTTTGAGAATCTCTCCTGTAGTTTGAGAGATCTGGACGTGAAAAGGGTACCAATCTTGTCGAGGATTGGGAACCCTTCGCGAGAATGTAAAAAGTTTCAGCGGGATTTCCAAAATGTTGAAAGGACCTCTAAACATGTCAACCTTGGTTTTGAGAATCTCTCCTGGATTTTGAGAGATTTGGACGTGAAAGTGTACCATTCTTGTCGGGGATTGGGAACCCTTTGCGAGAATGTCAAAAGTTTCAGCGGGATTTCCAAAATGTTGTAATGAACTCAAAACATGTCAACCTTGGGTTTGAAAATCTCTCCTAGAGTTTTAGAGATTTGGACGTGAAAGAGTACCAATCTTGTCGGGGTTTGGGAACCCTTCACGAGAATGTCAAAAGTTTCAGCGGGATTTCCAAAATGTTGAAATTAACTCGAAACATGTCAGCCTTGGTTTTGAGAATGTCTCCCGGAGTTTGAGAGATTTGGATGTGAAAGGCTACCAACCTTGTCTGGGATTAGGAACCCTTTGCGAGAATGTCAAAAGTTTCAGCGGGATTTCCAAAATGTTGAAAGGACCTCGAAACATGTCAACCTTGGTTTTGAGAATCTCTCCTGGAGTTTGAGAGATTTGGACGTGAAAGGGTACCAACCTTGTCGGGGATTGGGAACCCTTCGCGAGAATGTCAAAAGTTTCAGCGGGATTTCCAAAATGTTGAGAGGAACTCGAAACATGTCAACCTTGGTTTTGAGAATCTCTCCTGGAGTTTGAGAGATTTGGACGTGAAAGGGTACCAATCTTGTCGGGGTTTGGGAACCCTTTGCGAGAATGTCAAAAGTTTCAGCGGGATTTCCAAAATGTTGAAATGAACTCGAAACATGTCAGCCTTGGTTTTGAGAATCTCTCCTGGAGTTTGAGAGATTTGGATGTGAAAGTCTACCAACCTTGTCTGGGATTAGGAACCCTTCGCGAGAATGTCAAAAGTTTCAGCGGGATTTCCAAAATGTTGAAAGGAACTCGAAACATGGCAATCTTGGATTTGAGAATCTCTCCTGGAGTTTGAGAGATTTGGACGTGAAAGGGTACCAATCTTGTCGGGGATTGGGAACCCTTCGTGAGAATGTCAAAAGTTTCAGCGGGATTTCCAAAATGTTGAAAGGAACTCGAAACATGTCAACCTTGGTTTTCAGAATCTCTCCTGGAGTTTGAGAGATTTGGACGTGAAAGGGTACCAATCTTGTCGGGTATTGGGAACCCTTCGCGAGAATGTCAAAAGTTTCAGCGGGATTTCCAAAATGTTGAAAGGAACTCTAAACATGGCAACCTTGGTTTTGAGAATCTCTCCTGGAGTTTGAGAGATCTGGACGTGAAAGGGTACCAATCTTGTCGGGGATTGGGAACCCTTCACGAGAATGTCAAAAGTTTCAGCGGGATTTCCAAAATGTTGAAATGAACTCAAAACATGTCAACCTTGGTTTTGAAAATCTCTCCTAGAGTCTGAGAGATTTGGACTTTAAAGGGTACCAATCTTGTCGGGGATTGGGAACCCTTCACGAGAATGTCACAAGTTTCAGCGGGATTTCCAAAATGTGGAAAGGAACTCGAAACATGTCAACCGTGATTTTGAGAATCTCTCCTGGAGTTTTAGAGATTTGGACGTGAAAGGGTACCAACCTTGTCGGGGACTGGGAACCCTTCGCAAGAATGTCAAAAGTTTCAGCGGGATTTCCAAAATGTTGAAAGGACCTCGAAACATGTCAACCTTGGTTTTGAGAATCTCTCCTGGAGTTTGAGAGATTTGGACGTGAAAGGGTGCCAACCGTGTCGAGGATTGGGAACCCTTCGCGAGAATGTCAAAAGTTTCAGCGGGATTTCCAAAATGTTGAAAGGACCTCTAAACATGTCAACCTTGGTTTTGAGAATCTCTCCCCGAGTTTGAGAGATTTGGACGTGAAAAGGTACCAATCTTGTCGGGGTTTGGGAACCCTTTGCGAGAATGTCAAAAGTTTCAGCGGGATTTCCAAAATGTTGAAATGAACTCGAAACATGTCAGCCTTGGTTTTGAGAATCTCTCCTGGAGTTTGAGAGATTTGGATGTGAACGTCTACCAACCTTGTCTGGGATTAGGAACCCTTCGCGAGAATGTCAAAAGTTTCAGCGGGATTTCCAAAACGTTGAAAGGACCTCGAAACATGGCAACCTTGGTTTTGAGAATCTCTCCTGGATTTTGAGAGATTTGGACGTGAAAGTGTACCATTCTTGTCGGGGATTGGGAACCCTTCACGAGAATGTCACAAGTTTCAGCGGGATTTCCAAAATGTTGAAAGGAACTCGAAACATGTCAACTGTGATTTTGAGAATCTCTCCTGGAGTTTGAGAGATTTGGACGTGAAAGGGTACCAACCTTGTCGGGGACTGGGAACCCTTCGCAAGAATGTCAAAAGTTTCAGCGGGATTTCCAAAATGTTGAAAGGAACTCGAAACATGTCAACTGTGATTTTGAGAATCTCTCCTGGAGTTTTAGAGATTTGGACGTGAAAGGGTACCAACCTTGTCGGGGACTGGGAACCCTTCGCGAGAATGTCAGAAGTTACAGCGGGATTTCCAAAATGTTGAAATGAACTCGAAACATGGCAACCTTGGTTTTGAGAATCTCTCCTGGAGTTTGAGAGATTTGGACGTGAAAGGGTACCAATCTTTTCTGGGAATAGGAACCCTTCGCGAGAATGTCAAAAGTTTCAGCGGGATTTCCAAAATGTTGAAGGGAACTCTAAACATGTCAACCTTGGTTTTGAGAATCTCTCCTGGAGTTTTAGAGATTTGGACGTGAAAGGGTACCAACCTTGTCGGGGATTGGGAACCCTTCGCGAGAATGTCAAAAGTTTCAGCGGGATTTCCAAAATGTTGAAAGGAACTCGAAACATGTCAACCTTGGTTTTGAGAATCTCTCCTGGAGTTTGAGAGATCTGGACGTGAAAGGGTACCAACCTTGTCTGGGATTGGGAACCCTTCGCAAGAATGTGAAAAGTTTCAGCGGGATTTCCAAAATGTTGAAATGAACTCGAAACATGTCAACCTTGGGTTTGAAAATCTCTTCTAAAGTTTGAGAGATTTGGACGTGAAAGGGTACCAATCTTGTCGGGGATTGGGAACCCTTCACGAGAATGTCACAAGTTTCAGCGGGATTTCCAAAATGTTGAAAGGACCTCTAAACATGTCAACCGTGATTTTGAGAATCTCTCCTGGAGTTTTAGAGATTTGGATGTGAAAGGGTACCAATCTTGTCGGGGATTGGGAACCCTTCGCGAGAATGTCAAAAGTTTCAGCGGGATTTCCAAAATGTTGAAGGGAACTCTAAACATGTCAACCTTGGTTTTGAGAATCTCTCCTGGAGTTTGAGAGATCTGGACGTGAAAAGGGTACCAATCTTGTCGAGGATTGGGAACCCTTCGCTAGAATGTCAAAAGTTTCAGCTGGATTTCCAAAATGTTGAAAGGAACTCGAAACATGGCAACCTTGGTTTTGAGAATCTCTCCTGGAGTTTTAGAGATTTGGACGTGAAAGGGTACCAACCTTGTCTGGGATTAGGAACCCTTCGCAAGAATGTCAAAAGTTTCAGCGGGATTTCCAAAATGTTGAAGGGAACTCTAAACATGTCAACCTTGGTTTTGAGAATCTCTCCTGGAGTTTGAGAGATTTGGACGTGAAAGGGTACCATTCTTGTCGGGGATTGGGAACCCTTCGCGAGAATGTCAGAAGTTACAGCGGGATTTCCAAAATGTTGAAAGGAAGTCGAAACATGGCAACCTTGGTTTTGAGAATCTCTCCTGGAGTTTGAGAGATTTGGACGTGAAAGGGTACCAATCTTTTCTGGGAATAGGAACCCTTCGCGAGAATGTCAAAAGTTTCAGCGGGATTTCCAAAATGTTGAAATGAACTCGAAACATGCCAAACTTGGTTTTGAGAATCTCTCCTGGAGTTTGAGAGATTTGGACGTGAAAGGGTACCAATCTTGTAGGGCATTGGGAACCCTTCGCGAGAATGTCAAAAGTTTCAGCGGGATTTCCAAAATGTTGAAAGGACCTCGAAACATGTCAACCTTGGTTTTGAGAATCTCTCCTGGAGTTTGAGAGATTTGGACGTGAAAGGGTACCAACCTTGTCGGGGATTGGGAACCCTTCGCGAGAATGTCAAAAGTTTCAGCGGGATTTCCAAAATGTTGAAAGGAACTCGAAACATGTCAACCTTGGTTTTGAGAATCTCTCCTGGAGTTTGAGAGATTTGGACGTGAAAGGGTACCAATCTTGTCGGGGTTTGGGAACCCTTTGCGAGAATGTCAAAAGTTTCAGCGGGATTTCCAAAATGTTGAAAGGAACTCGAAACGTGTCAACCTTGGTTTTGAGAATCTCTCCTGGAGTTTGAGAGATTTGGATGTGAAAGTCTACCAACCTTGTCTGGGATTAGGAACCCTTCGCGAGAATGTCAAAAGTTTCAGCGGGATTTCCAAAATGTTGAAATGAACTCTAAACATGGCAACCTTGGTTTTGAGAATCTCTCCTGGAGTTTGAGAGATTTGGACGTGAAAGGGTACCAATCTTGTCGGGGATTGGGAACCCTTCGTGAGAATGTCAAAAGTTTCAGCGGGATTTCCAAAATGTTGAAAGGAACTCGAAACATGTCAACCTTGGTTTTCAGAATCTCTCCTGGAGTTTGAGAGATTTGGACGTGAAAGGGTACCAATCTTGTCGGGTATTGGGAACCCTTCGCGAGAATGTCAAAAGTTTCAGGAGGATTTCCAAAATGTTGAAAGGACCTCTAAACATGTCAACCCTGATTTTGAGAATCTCTCCTGGATTTTAGAGATTTGGATGTGAAACGGTACCAATCTTGTCGGGGATTGGGAACCCTTCGCGAGAATGTCAAAAGTTTCAGCGGGATTTCCAAAATGTTGAAGGGAAATCTAAACATGTCAACCTTGGTTTTGAGAATCTCTCCTGTAGTTTGAGAGATCTGGACGTGAAAAGGGTACCAATCTTGTCGAGGATTGGGAACCCTTCGCGAGAATGTAAAAAGTTTCAGCGGGATTTCCAAAATGTTGAAAGGAACTCGAAACATGTCAACCTTGTTTTTCAGAATCTCTCCTGGATTTTGAGAGATTTGGACGTGAAAGTGTACCATTCTTGTCGGGGATTGGGAACCCTTCACGAGAATGTCAAAAGTTTCAGCGGGATTTCCAAAATGTTGAAAGGACCTCTAAACATGTCAACCTTGGTTTTGAGAATCTCTCCCGGAGTTTGAGAGATTTGGATGTGAAAGGCTACCAACCTTGTCTGGGATTGGGAACCCTTCGCGAGAATGTCAAAAGTTTCAGCGGGATTTCCAAAATGTTGAAAGGAACTCGAAACATGTCAACCTTGGTTTTGAGAATCTCTCCTGGAGTTTGAGAGATTTGGACGTGAAAGGGTACCAATCTTGTAGGGGATTGGGAACCCTTCACGAGAATTTCAAAAGTTTCAGCAGGATTTCCAAAATGTTGAAAGGAACTCGAAACATGTCAACCTTGGTTTTGAAAATCTCTCCTAGAGTTTGAGAGATTTGGACTTTAAAGGGTACCAATCTTGTCGGGGATTGGGAACCCTTCACGAGAATGTCACAAGTTTCAGCGGGATTTCCAAAATGTTGAAAGGAACTCGAAACATGTCAACCGTGATTTTGAGAATCTCTCCTGGAGTTTTAGAGATTTGGACGTGAAAGGGTACCAACCTTGTCGGGGACTGGGAACCCTTCGCAAGAATGTCAAAAGTTTCAGCGGGATTTCCAAAATGTTGAAAGGAACTCGAAACATGTCAACCTTGGTTTTGAGAATCTCTCCTGGAGTTTGAGAGATTTGGACGTGAAAGGGTACCATTCTTGTCGGGGATTGGGAACCCTTCGCTAGAATGTCAAAAGTTTCAGCGGGATTTCCAAAATGTTGAAGGGAACTCTAAACATGTCAACCTTGGTTTTGAGAATCTCTCCTGGAGTTTGAGAGATTTGGACATGAAAGGGTACCATTCTTGTCGGGGATTGGGAACCCTTCGCGAGAATGTCAGAAGTTACAGCGGGATTTCCAAAATGTTGAAATGAACTCGAAACATGGCAACCTTGGTTTTGAGAATCTCTCCTGGAGTTTGAGAGATTTGGACGTGAAAGGGTACCAATCTTTTCTGGGAATAGGAACCCTTCGCGAGAATGTCAAAAGTTTCAGCGGGATTTCCAAAATGTTGAAGGGAACTCTAAACATGTCAACCTTGGTTTTGAGAATCTCTCCTGGAGTTTGAGAGATTTGGACGTGAAAGGGTCCCAATCTTGTAGGGCATTGGGAACCCTTCGCGAGAATGTCAAAAGTTTCAGCGGGATTTCCAAAATGTTGAAAGGACCTCGAAACATGTCAACCTTGGTTTTGAGAATCTCGCCTGGAGTTTGAGATATTTGGACGTGAAAGGGTGACAACCGTGTCGAGGATTGGGAACCCTTCGCGAGAATGTCAAAAGTTTCAGCGGGATTTCCAAAATGTTGAAATGAACTCGAAACATTTCAACGTTGGGTTTGGAAATCTCTTCTAGAGTTTGAGAGATTTGGACGTGAAAGGGTACCAATCTTGTCGGGGATTGGGAACCCTTCACGAGAATGTCACAAGTTTCAGCGGGATTTCCAAAATGTTGAAAGGACCTCTAAACATGTCAACCGTGATTTTGAGAATCTCTCCTGGAGTTTTAGAGATTTGGATGTGAAAGGGTACCAATCTTGTCGGGGATTGGGAACCCTTCGCGAGAATGTCAAAAGTTTCAGCGGGATTTCCAAAATGTTGAAGGGAACTCTAAACATGTCAACCTTGGTTTTGAGAATCTCTCCCAGAGTTTGAGAGATCTGGACGTGAAAAGGGTACCAATCTTGTCGAGGATTGGGAACCCTTCGCGAGAATGTAAAAAGTTTCAGCTGGATTTCAAAAATGTTGAAAGGACCTCTAAACATGTCAATCTTGGTTTTGAGAATCTCTCCTGGATTTTGAGAGATTTGGACGTGGAAGTGTACCATTCTTGTCGGGGATTGGGAACCCTTCGCGAGAATGTCAAAAGTTTCAGCGGGATTTCCAAAATGTTGAAAGGAACTCGAAACATGTCAACCTTGGTTTTGAGAATCTCTCCTGGAGTTTGAGAGATTTGGACGTGAAAGGGTACCAATCTTGTCGGGGTTTGGGAACCCTTTGCGAGAATGTCAAAAGTTTCAGCGGGATTTCCAAAATGTTGAAATGAACTCGAAACATGTCAGCCTTGGTTTTGAGAATCTCTCCTGGAGTTTGAGAGATTTGGATGTGAAAGTCTACCAACCTTGTCTGGGATTAGGAACCCTTCGCGAGAATGTCAAAAGTTTCAGCGGGATTTCCAAAATGTTGAAATGAACTCGAAACATGGCAACCTTGGTTTTGAGAATCTCTCCTGGAGTTTGAGAGATTTGGACGTGAAAGGGTACCAATCTTGTCGGGGATTGGGAACCCTTCGTGAGAATGTCAAAAGTTTCAGCGGGATTTCCAAAATGTTGAAAGGAACTCGAAACATGTCAACCTTGGTTTTCAGAATCTCTCCTGGAGTTTGAGAGATTTGGACGTGAAAGGGTACCAATCTTGTCGGGTATTGGGAACCCTTCGCGAGAATGTCAAAAGTTTCAGCGGGATTTCCAAAATGTTGAAAGGAACTCTAAACATGGCAACCTTGGTTTTGAGAATCTCTCCTGGAGTTTGAGAGATTTGGACGTGAAAGGGTACCAATCTTGTCGGGGATTGGGAACCCTTCGCGAGAATGTGAAAAGTTTCAGTGGGATTTCCAAAATGTTGAAATGAACTCGAAACACGTCAACCTTGGGTTTGAAAATCTCTTCTAGAGTTTGAGAGATTTGGACGTGAAAGGGTACCAATCTTGTCGGGGATTGGGAACCCTTAACGAGAATGTCACAAGTTTCAGCAGGATTTCCAAAATGTTGAAAGGACCTCTAAACATGTCAACCGTGATTTTGAGAATCTCTCCTGGATTTTAGAGATTTGGATGTGAAACGGTACCAATCTTGTCGGGGATTGGGAACCCTTCGCGAGAATGTCAAAAGTTTCAGCGGGATTTCCAAAATGTTGAAGGGAAATCTAAACATGTCAACCTTGGTTTTGAGAATCTCTCCTGTAGTTTGAGAGATCTGGACGTGAAAAGGGTACCAATCTTGTCGAGGATTGGGAACCCTTCGCGAGAATGTCAAAAGTTTCAGCGGGATTTCCAAAATGTTGAAGGGAAATCTAAACATGTCAACCTTGGTTTTGAGAATCTCTCCTGTAGTTTGAGAGATCTGGACGTGAAAAGGGTACCAATCTTGTCGAGGATTGGGAACCCTTCGCGAGAATGTCAAAAGTTTCAGCGGGATTTCCAAAATGTTGAAATGAACTCAAAACATGTCAACCTTGGGTTTGAAAATCTCTCCTAGAGTTTTAGAGATTTGGACGTGAAAGAGTACCAATCTTGTCGGGGTTTGGGAACCCTTCACGAGAATGTCAAAAGTTTCAGCGGGATTTCCAAAATGTTGAAATTAACTCGAAACATGTCAGCCTTGGTTTTGAGAATCTCTCCCGGAGTTTGAGAGATTTGGATGTGAAAGGCTACCAACCTTGTCTGGGATTAGGAACCCTTCGCGAGAATGTCAAAAGTTTCAGCGGGATTTCCAAAATGTTGAAAGGAACTCGAAACATGGCAACCTTGGTTTTGAGAATCTCTCCTGGAGTTTGAGAGATTTGGACGTGAAAGGGTACCAATCTTGTAGGGGATTGGGAACCCTTCACGAGAATGTCAAAAGTTTCAGCGGGATTTCCAAAATGTTGAAATGAACTCAAAACATGTCAACCTTGGTTTTGAAAATCTCTCCTAGAGTTTGAGAGATTTGGACTTTAAAGGGTACCAATCTTGTCGGGGATTGGGAACCCTTCACGAGAATGTCACAAGTTTCAGCGGGATTTCCAAAATGTTGAAAGGAACTCGAAACATGTCAACCGTGATTTTGAGAATCTCTCCTGGAGTTTTAGAGATTTGGACGTGAAAGGGTACCAACCTTGTCGGGGACTGGGAACCCTTCGCAAGAATGTCAAAAGTTTCAGCGGGATTTCCAAAATGTTGAAAGGACCTCGAAACATGTCAACCTTGGTTTTCAGAATCTCTCCTGGAGTTTGAGAGATTTGGACGTGAAAGGGTGCCAACCGTGTCGAGGATTGGGAACCCTTCGCGAGAATGTCAAAAGTTTCAGCGGGATTTCCAAAATGTTGAAAGGACCTCTAAACATGTCAACCTTGGTTTTGAGAATCTCTCCTGGAGTTTGAGAGATTTGGACGTGAAAGGGTACCAATCTTGTCGGGTATTGGGAACCCTTCGCGAGAATGTCAAAAGTTTCAGCGGGATTTCCAAAATGTTGAAAGGAACTCTAAACATGGCAACCTTGGTTTTGAGAATCTCTCCTGGAGTTTGAGAGATCTGGACGTGAAAGGGTACCAACCTTGTCTGGGATTGGGAACCCTTCGCGAGAATGTGAAAAGTTTCAGCGGGATTTCCAAAATGTTGAAAGGACCTCTAAACATGTCAACCTTGGTTTTGAGAATCTCTCCTGGATTTTGAGAGATTTGGACGTGAAAGTGTACCATTCTTGTCGGGGATTGGGAACCCTTCGCGAGAATGTCAAAAGTTTCAGCGGGATTTCCAAAATGTTGAAATGAACTCAAAACATGTCAACCTTGGGTTTGAAAATCTCTCCTAGAGTTTGAGAGATTTGGACGTGAAAGGGTACCAATCTTGTCGGGGTTTGGGAACCCTTCACGAGAATGTCAAAAGTTTCAGCGGGATTTCCAAAATGTTGAAATGAACTCGAAACATGTCAGCCTTGGTTTTGAGAATCTCTCCCGGAGTTTGAGAGATTTGGATGTGAAAGGCTACCAAACATGTCTGTGATTAGGAACCCTTTGCGAGAATGTCAAAAGTTTCAGCGGGATTTCCAAAATGTTGAAAGGAACTCGAAACATGGCAACCTTGGTTTTGAGAATCTCTCCTGGAGTTTGAGAGATTTGGACGTGAAAGGGTACCAATCTTGTAGGGGATTGGGAACCGTTCGCGAGAATGTCAAAAGTTTCAGGTGGATTTCCAAAATGTTGAAGGGAACTCTAAACATGTCAACCTTGGTTTTGAAAATCTCTCCTAGAGTTTGAGAGATTTGGACTTTAAAGGGTAACAATCTTGTCGGGGATTGGGAACCCTTCACGAGAATGTCACAAGTTTCAGCGGGATTTCCAAAATGTTGAAAGGAACTCGAAACATGTCAACTGTGATTTTGAGAATCTCTCCTGGAGTTTTAGAGATTTGGACGTGAAAGGGTACCAACCTTGTCGGGGACTGGGAACCCTTCGCGAGAATGTCAGAAGTTACAGCGGGATTTCCAAAATGTTGAAATGAACTCGAAACATGGCAACCTTGGTTTTGAGAATCTCTCCTGGATTTTGAGAGATTTGGACGTGAAAGGGTACCAATCTTTTCTGGGAATAGGAACCCTTCGCGAGAATGTCAAAAGTTTCAGCGGGATTTCCAAAATGTTGAAGGGAACTCTAAACATGTCAACCTTGGTTTTGAGAATCTCTCCTGGAGTTTTAGAGATTTGGACGTGAAAGGGTACCAACCTTGTCGGGGATTGGGAACCCTTCGCGAGAATGTCAAAAGTTTCAGCGGGATTTCCAAAATGTTGAAATGAACTCGAAACATGTCAGCCTTGGTTTTGAGAATCTCTCCTGGAATTTGAGAGATTTGGATGTGAAAGTCTACCAACCTTGTCTGGGATTAGGAACCCTTCGCGAGAATGTCAAAAGTTTCAGCGGGATTTCCAAAATGTTGAAATGAACTCTAAACATGGCAACCTTGGTTTTGAGAATCTCTCCTGGAGTTTGAGAGATTTGGACGTGAAAGGGTACCAATCTTGTCGGGGATTGGGAACCCTTCGTGAGAATGTCAAAAGTTTCAGCGGGATTTCCAAAATGTTGAAAGGAACTCGAAACATGTCAACCTTGGTTTTCAGAATCTCTCCTGGAGTTTGAGAGATTTGGACGTGAAAGGGTACCAATCTTGTCGGGTATTGGGAACCCTTCGCGAGAATGTCAAAAGTTTCAGCGGGATTTCCAAAATGTTGAAAGGACCTCTAAACATGTCAACCGTGATTTTGAGAATCTCTCCTGGATTTTAGAGATTTGGATGTGAAAAGGTACCAATCTTGTCGGGGATTGGGAACCCTTCGCGAGAATGTCAAAAGTTTCAGCGGGATTTCCAAAATGTTGAAGGGAAATCTAAACATGTCAACCTTGGTTTTGAGAATCTCTCCTGTAGTTTGAGAGATCTGGACGTGAAAAGGGTACCAATCTTGTCGAGGATTGGGAACCCTTCGCGAGAATGTAAAAAGTTTCAGCGGGATTTTCAAAATGTTGAAAGGACCTCTAAACATGTCAACCTTGGTTTTGAGAATCTCTCCTGGATTTTGAGAGATTTGGACGTGAAAGTGTACCATTCTTGTCGGGGATTGGGAACCCTTCGCGAGAATGTCAAAAGTTTCAGCGGGATTTCCAAAATGTTGAAATGAACTCAAAACATGTCAACCTTGGGTTTGAAAATCTCTCCTAGAGTTTGAGAGATTTGGACGTGAAAGGGTACCAATCTTGTCGGGGTTTGGGAACCCTTCACGAGAATGTCAAAAGTTTCAGCGGGATTTCCAAAATGTTGAAATGAACTCGAAACATGTCAACCTTGGTTTTGAGAATCTCTCCTGGAGTTTTAGAGATCTGGACGTGTAAAGGGTACCAATCTTGTCGAGGATTGGGAACCCTTCGCGAGAATGTAAAAAGTTTCAGCGGGATTTCCAAAATGTTGAAAGGACCTCTAAACATGTCAACCTTGGTTTTGAGAATCTCTCCTGGATTTTGAGAGATTTGGACGTGAAAGTGTACCATTCTTGTCGGGGATTGGGAACCCTTCGCGAGAATGTCAAAAGTTTCAGCGGGATTTCCAAAATGTTGAAATGAACTCAAAACATGTCAACCTTGGGTTTGAAAATCTCTCCTAGAGTTTGAGAGATTTGGACGTGAAAGGGTACCAATCTTGTCGGGGTTTGGGAACCCTTCACGAGAATGTCACAAGTTTCAGCGGGATTTCCAAAATGTTGAAATGAACTCGAAACATGTCAGCCTTGGTTTTGAGAATCTCTCCCGGAGTTTGAGAGATTTGGATGTGAAAGGCTACCAAACTTGTCTGGGATTAGGAACCCTTTGCGAGAATGTCAAAAGTTTCAGCTGGATTTCCAAAATGTTGAAAGGAACTCGAAACATGGCAACCTTGGTTTTGAGAATCTCTCCTTGAGTTTGAGAGATTTGGACGTGAAAGGGTACCAATCTTGTAGGGGATTGGGAACCCTTCGCGAGAATGTCAAAAGTTTCAGCGGGATTTCCAAAATGTTGAAATGAACTCAAAACATGTCAACCTTGGTCTTGAAAATCTCTCCTAGAGTTTGAGAGATTTGGACTTTAAAGGGTAACAATCTTGTCGGGGATTGGGAACCCTTCACGAGAATGTCACAAGTTTCAGCGGGATTTCCAAAATGTTGAAAGGAACTCGAAACATGGCAACCGTGATTTTGAGAATCTCTCCTGGAGTTTTAGAGATTTGGACGTGAAAGGGTACCAACCTTGTCGGGGACTGGGAACCCTTCGCAAGAATGTCAAAAGTTTCAGCGGGATTTCCAAAATGTTGAAAGGAACTCGAAACATGTCAGCCTTGGTTTTTAGAATCTCTCCTGGAGTTTTAGAGATTTGGACGTGAAAGGGTACCAACCTTGTCGGGGATTGGGAACCCTTCGCTAGAATGTCAAAAGTTTCAGCTGGATTTCCAAAATGTTGAAAGGAACTCGAAACATGGCAACCTTGGTTTTGAGAATCTCTCCTGGAGTTTTAGAGATTTGGATGTGAAAGGGTACCAACCTTGTCTGGGAATAGGAACCCTTCGCAAGAATGTCAAAAGTTTCAGCGGGATTTCCAAAATGTTGAAGGGAACTCTAAACATGTCAACCTTGGTTTTGAGAATCTCTCCTGGAGTTTGAGAGATTTGGACGTGAAAGGGTACCATTCTTGTCGGGGATTGGGAACCCTTCGCGAGAATGTCAGAAGTTACAGCGGGATTTCCAAAATGTTGAAAGGAGCTCGAAACATGGCAACATTGGTTTTGAGAATCTCTCCTGGAGTTTGAGAGATTTGGACGTGAAAGGGTACCAATCTTTTCTGGGAATAGGAACCCTTCGCGAGAATGTCAAAAGTTTCAGCGGGATTTCCAAAATGTTGAAAGGAACTCGAAACATGTCAACCTTGGTTTTGAGAATCTCTCCTGGAGTTTGAGAGATTTGGACGTGAAAGGGTACCAATCTTGTCGGGGTTTGGGAACCCTTTGCGAGAATGTCCAAAGTTTCAACGGGATTTCCAAAATGTTGAGAGGAACTCGAAACATGTCAGCCTTGGTTTTGAGAATCTCTCCTGGAGTTTGAGAGATTTGGATGTGAAAGTCTACCAACCTTGTCTGGGATTAGGAACCCTTCGCGAGAATGTCAAAAGTTTCAGCGGGATTTCCAAAATGTTGAAAGGAACTCTAAACATGGCAACCTTGGTTTTGAGAATCTCTCCTGGAGTTTGAGAGATTTGGACGTGAAAGGGTACCAATCTTGTCGGGGATTGGGAACCCTTCGTGAGAATGTCAAAAGTTTCAGCGGGATTTCCAAAATGTTGAAAGGAACTCGAAACATGTCAACCTTGGTTTTCAGAATCTCTCCTGGAGTTTGAGAGATTTGGACGTGAAAGGGTACCAATCTTGTCGGGTATTGGGAACCCTTCGCGAGAATGTCAAAATTTTCAGCAGGATTTCCAAAATGTTGAAAGGACCTCTAAACATGTCAACCGTGATTTTGAGAATCTCTCCTGGATTTTAGAGATTTGGATGTGAAACGGTACCAATCTTGTCGGGGATTGGGAACCCTTCACGAGAATGTCAAAAGTTTCAGCGGGATTTCCAAAATGTTGAAAGGAACTCGAAACATGGCAAACTTGGTTTTGAGAATCTCTCCCGGAGTTTGAGAGATTTGGATGTGAAAGGCTACCAACCTTGTCTGGGATTAGGAACCCTTTGCGAGAATGTCAAAAGTTTCAGCGGGATTTCCAAAATGTTGAAAGGAACTCGAAACATGGCAACCTTGGTTTTGAGAATCTCTCCTGGAGTTTGAGAGATTTGGACATGAAAGGGTACCAATCTTGTAGGGGATTGGGAACCCTTCACGAGAATGTCAAAAGTTTCAGCGGGATTTCCAAAATGTTGAAAGGAACTCGAAACATGTCAACCTTGGTTTTGAAAATCTCTCCTAGAGTTTGAGAGATTTGGACTTTAAAGGGTACCAACCTTGTCTGGGAATAGGAACCCTTCGCGAGAATGTCAAAAGTTTCAGCGGGATTTCCAAAATGTTGAAGGGAACTCTAAACATGTCAACCTTGGTTTTGAGAATCTCTCCTGGAGTTTGAGAGATTTGGACATGAAAGGGTACCATTCTTGTCGGGGATTGGGAACCCTTCGCGAGAATGTCAGAAGTTACAGCGGGATTTCCAAAATGTTGAAATGAACTCGAAACATGGCAACCTTGGTTTTGAGAATCTCTCCTGGAGTTTGAGAGATTTGGACGTGAAAGGGTACCAATCTTTTCTGGGAATAGGAACCCTTCGCGAGAATGTCAAAAGTTTCAGCGGGATTTCCAAAATGTTGAGAGGAACTCTAAACATGTCAACCTTGGTTTTGAGAATCTCTCCTGGAGTTTTAGAGATTTGGACGTGAAAGGGTCCCAATCTTGTAGGGCATTGGGAACCCTTCGCGAGAATGTCAAAAGTTTCAGCGGGATTTCCAAAATGTTGAAAGGACCTCGAAACATGGCAACATTGGTTTTGAGAATCTCGCCTGGAGTTTGAGAGATTTGGACGTGAAAGGGTGACAACCGTGTCGAGGATTGGGAACCCTTCGCGAGAATGTCCAAAGTTTCAGCGGGATTTCCAAAATGTTGAAATGAACTCGAAACATTTCAACGTTGGGTTTGGAAATCTCTTCTAGAGTTTGAGAGATTTGGACGTGAAAGGGTACCAATCTTGTCGGGGATTGGGAACCCTTCACGAGAATGTCACAAGTTTCAGCGGGATTTCCAAAATGTTGAAAGGACCTCTAAACATGTCAACCGTGATTTTGAGAATCTCTCCTGGAGTTTTAGAGATTTGGATGTGAAAGGGTACCAATCTTGTCGGGGATTGGGAACCCTTCGCGAGAATGTCAAAAGTTTCAGCGGGATTTCCAAAATGTTGAAGGGAACTCTAAACATGTCAACCTTGGTTTTGAGAATCTCTCCTGTAGTTTGAGAGATCTGGACGTGAAAAGGGTACCAATCTTGTCGAGGATTGGGAACCCTTCGCGAGAATGTAAAAAGTTTCAGCTGGATTTCCAGAATGTTGAAAGGACCTCTAAACATGTCAACCTTGGTTTTGAGAATCTCTCCTGGATTTTGAGAGATTTGGACGTGAAAGTGTACCATTCTTGTCGGGGATTGGGAACCCTTCGCGAGAATGTCAAAAGTTTCAGCGGGATTTCCAAAATGTTGAAATGAACTCAAAACATGTCAAGCTTGGGTTTGAAAATCTCTCCTAGAGTTTGAGGGATTTGGACGTGAAAGGGTACCAATCTTGTAGGGGATTGGGAACCCTTCACGAGAATGTCACAAGTTTCAGCGGGATTTCCAAAATGTTATTAGGACCTCTAAACATGTCAAACGTGATTTTGAGAATCTCTCCCGGAGTTTGAGAGATTTGGACGTGAAAGGGTACCAGTCTTGTCGGGGATTGGGAACCCTTCGCCAGAATGTCCAAAGTTTCAGCGGGATTTCCAAAATGTTGAAAGGAACTCGAAACATGTCAGCCTTGGTTTTGAGAATCTCTCCTGGAGTTTGAGAGATTTGTACGTGAAAGCGTACCAATCTTGTCGGGGATTGGGAACCCTTCGCGAGAATGTCAAAAGTTTCAGCGGGATTTCCAAAATGTTGAAGGGAACTCGAAACATGGCAACCTTGGTTTTGAGAATCTCTCCTGGAGTTTGAGAGATCTGGACGTGAAAAGGGTACCAATCTTGTCGAGGATTGGGAACCCTTCGCGAGAATGTAAAAAGTTTCAGCGGGATTTCCAAAATGTTGAAAGGACCTCTAAACATGTCAACCTTGGTTTTGAGAATCTCTCCTGGAGTTTGAGAGATTTGGACGTGAAAGTGTACCATTCTTGTCGGGGATTGGGAACACTTCGCGAGAATGTCAAAAGTTTCAGCGGGATTTCCAAAATGTTGAAATGAAGTCGAAACATGTCAGCCTTGGTTTTGAGAATCTCTCCTGGAGTTTGAGAGATTTGTACGTGAAAGTATACCATTCTTGTCGGGGATTGGGAACCCTTCGCGAGAATGTCAAAAGTTTCAGCGGGATTTCCAAAATGTTGAAGGGAACTCTAAACATGTCAACCTTGGTTTTGAGAATCTCTCCTGGAGTTTGAGAGATTTGGACGTGAAAGGGTACCAATCTTGTCGGGGATTGGGAACCCTTCGCGAGAATGTCAAAAGTTTCAGCAAGATTTCCAAAATGTTGAAAGGAACTCGAAACATGGCAACCTTGGTTTTGAGAATTTCTCCTGGAGTTTTAGAGATTTGGACGTGAAAATGTACCAATCTTGTCGGGGATTGGGAACCCTTCGCGAGAATGTCAAAAGTTTCAGTGGGATTTCCAAAATGTTGAAAGGAACTCTAAACATGTCAACCTTGGTTTTGAGAATCTCTCCTGGAGTTTGAGAGATTTGGATGTGAAAGGGTATCAACCCTGTCTGGGAATAGGAACCCTTCGCGAGAATGTCAAAAGTTTCAGCGGGATTTCCAAAATGTTGAAAGGACCTCTAATCATGTCAACCTTGGTTTTCAGAATCTCTCCTGGAGTTTGAGAGATTTGGACGTGAAAGGGTACCATTCTTGTCGGGGATTGGGAACCCTTCACGAGAATGTCAAAAGTTTAAGCGGGATTTCCAAAATGTTGAAAGGAACTCGAAACATGGCAGCCTTGGTTTTGAGAATCTCTCCTGGAGTTTTAGAGATTTCACGTGAAACTGTACCAATCTTGTAGGGGATTGGTAACCCTTCACGAGAATGTCAAAAGTTTCAGCGGGATTTCCAAAATGCTGAAAGGAACTCGAAACATGGCAACCTTGGTTTTGAGAATCTCTCCTGGAGTTTTAGAGATTTGGACGTGAAACTGTACCAATCTTGTAGGGGATTGGGAACCCTTCGCGAGAATGTCAAAAGTTTCAGCGGGATTTCCAAAATCTTGAAAGGAACTCGAAACATGGCAACCTTGGTTTTGAGAATCTCTCCTGGAGTTTGAGAGATTTGGACCTGAAAGGATACCAATCTTGTCGGGGATTGGGAACCCTTCGCGAGAATGTCAAAAGTTTCAGCGGGATTTCCAAAATGTTGAAAGGAACTCGAAACATGTCAACCTTGGTTTTCACAATCTCTCCTGGAGTTTGAGAGATTTGGACGTGAAAGGGTACCAATCTTGTCGGGGATTGGGTACCCTTCGCGAGAATGTCAAAAGTTTCAGCGGGATTTCCAAAATGTTGAGAGGAACTCGAAACATGGCAACCTTGGTTTTGAGAATCTCTCCTGGAGTTTGAGAGATCTGGACGTGAAAGGGCACCAATCTTGTCGGGGATTGGGAACCCTTCGCGAGAATGTCAAAAGTTTCAGTGGGATTTCCAAAATGTTGAAATGAACTCAAAACATGTCAAACTTGGGTTTGAAAATCTGTCCTAGAGTTTGAGAGATTTGGACGTGAAAGGGTACCAATCTTGTCGGGGATTGGGAACCCTTCGCGAGAATGTCACAAGTTTCAGCAGGATTTCCAAAATGTTGAAAGGACCTCTAAACATGTCAACCGTGATTTTGAGAATCTCTCCTGGAGTTTGAGAGATTTGTACGTGAAAGCGTACCATTCTTGTTTGGGATTGGGAACCCTTCGCGAGAATGTCAAAAGTTTCAGCGGGATTTCCAAAATGCTGAAAGGAACTCTAAACATGTCAACCTTGGTTTTGAGAATCTCTCCTGGAGTTTTAGAGATTTGGATGTGAAAAGGTATCAACCTTGTCTGGGAATAGGAACCCTTCGCGAGAATGTCAAAAGTTTCAGCGGGATTTCCAAAACGTTGAAAGGAACTCTAAACACGTCAACCTTGGTTTTGAGAATCTCTCCTGGAGTTTTAGAGATTTGGACGTGAAAGGGTACCAATCTTGTCGGGGATTGGGAACCCTTCGCGAGAATGTCAAAAGTTTCAGCGGGATTTCCAAAATGTTGAAATGAACTCGAAACATGTCAACCTTGGTTTTGAGAATCTCTCCTGGAGTTTGAGAGATTTGGACGTGAAAGGGTACCAATCTTGTCGGGGATTGGGAACCCTTCGCGAGAACGTCAAAAGTTTCAGCGGGATTTCCAAAATATTGAAAGGAACTCGAAACATGGCAACCTTGGTTTTGAGAATCTCTCCTGGAGTTTGAGAGATCTGGACGTGAAATGGTACCAATCTTGTCGGGGATTAGGAACCCTTCGCGAGAATGTCAAAAGTTTAAGCGGGATTTCCAAAATGCTGAAAGGAACTCTAAACATGTCAACCTTGGTTTTGAGAATCTCTCCTGGAGTTTTAGAGATTTGGATGTGAAAAGGTATCAACCTTGTCTGGGAATAGGAACCCTTCGCGAGAATGTCAAAAGTTTCAGCGGGATTTCCAAAATGTTGAAGGGAACTCTAAACATGTCAACCTTGGTTTTGAGAATCTCTCCTGGAGTTTGAGAGATTTGGACGTGAAAGGGTACCAACTTTGTCGGGGATTGGGAACCCTTCGCGAGAATGTCAGAAGTTTCAGCGGGATTTCCAAAATATTGAAGGGAACTCGAAACATGTCAACCTTGGTTTTCAGAATCTCTCCTGGGGTTTTAGAGATTTGGACCTGAAAGGGTACCATTCTTGTCGGGGATTTGGAACCCTTCACGAGAATGTCAGAATTTTCAGCGGGATTTCCAAAATGTTGAAATGAACTCGAAACATGTCAGCCTTTGTTTTGAGAATCTCTCCTGGAGTTTTAGAGATTTGGACGTGAAAGGGTACCAGTCTTCTCTGGGAATAGGAACCCTTCGCGAGAACGTCAAAAGTTTCAGCGGGATTTCCAAAATGTTGAGAGGAACTCGAAACATGTTAGCCTTGGTTTTGAGAATGTCTCCTGTAGTGTGAGAGATTTGGACGTGAAAGGGCACCAATCTTGTCGGGGATTGGGAACCCTTCGCGAGAATGTCAAAAGTTTCAGCGGGATTTCCAAAATGTTGAAAGGAACTCGAAACATGTCAACCTTGGTTTTGAGAATCTCTCCTGGAGTTTGAGAGATTTGGATGTGAAAGGGTATCAACCTTGTCTGGGAATAGGAACCCTTCGCGAGAATGTCAAAAGTTTCAGCGGGATTTCCAAAGTATTGAAAGGAACTAGAAACATGGCAACCTTGGTTTTGAGAATCTCTCCTGGAGTTTGAGAGATCTGGACGTGAAATGGTACCAATCTTGTCGGGGATTGGGAACCCTTCGCGAGAATGTCAAAAGTTTCAGCGGGATTTCCAAAATGTTGAAAGGAACTCTAAACATGTCAACCTTGGTTTTGAGAATCTCTCCTGGAGTTTTAGAGATTTGGATGTGAAAGGGTATCAACCTTGTCTGGGAATAGGAATCCTTCACGAGAATGTCAAAAGTTTCAGCGGGATTTCCAAAATGTTGAAATGAACTCGAAACATGTCAACCTTGGTTTTGAGAATCTCTCCTGGAGTTGTAGAGATTTGGACGTGAAAGGGTACCAATCTTGTCGGGGATTTGGAACCCTTCACGAGAATGTCAAAAGTTTCAGCGGGATTTCCAAAATGTTGAAATGAACTCGAAACATGTCAGCCTTGGTTTTGAGAATCTCTCCTCGAGTTTGAGAGATTTGGACGTGAAAGGGTACCAGTCTTTTCTGGGAATAGGAACCCTTCGCGAGAATGTCAAAAGTTTCAGCGGGATTTCCAAAATGTTGAAGGGAACTCGAAACATGTCAACCTTGGTTTTGAGAATCTCTCCGGGAGTTTTAGAGATTTGGATGTGAAAGGGTACCAACCTCGTCTGGGAATAGGAACCCTTCGCGAGAATGTCAAAAGTTTCAGCGGGATTTCCAAAATGTTGAAAGGAACTCGAAACATGTTAGCCTTGGTTTTGAGAATGTCTCCTGTAGTGTGAGAGATTTGGACGTGGAAGGGTACCATTCTTGTCGGGGATTGGGAACCCTTCGCGAGAATGTCAAAAGTTTCAGCGGGATTTCCAAAATGTTGAAAGGAACTCGAAACATGGCAACCTTGGTTTTGAGAATCTCTCCCGGAGTTTGAGAGATTTGGACGTGAAAGGGTACCAATCTTGTAGGGGATTGGGAACCCTTCGCGAGAATGTCAAAAGTTTCAGCGGGATTTCCAAAATCTTGAAAGGAACTCGAAACATGGCAACCTTGGTTTTGAGAATCTCTCCTGGAGTTTGAGAGATTTGGACCTGAAAGGATACCAATCTTGTCGGGGATTGGGAACCCTTCGCGAGAATGTCAAAAGTTTCAGCGGGATTTCCAAAATGTTGAAAGGAACTCGAAACATGTCAACCTTGGTTTTCACAATCTCTCCTGGAGTTTGAGAGATTTGGACGTGAAAGGGTACCAACCTTGTCGGGGATTGGGAACCCTTCGCGAGAATGTCAAAAGTTTCAGCGGGATTTCCAAAATGTTGAAAGGAACTCTAAACATGGCAACCTTGGTTTTGAGAATCTCTCCTGGAGTTTGAGAGATCTGGACGTGAAAGGGCACCAATCTTGTCGGGGATTGGGAACCCTTCGCGAGAATGTCAAAAGTTTCAGTGGGATTTCCAAAATGTTGAAATGAACTCAAAACATGTCAAACTTGGGTTTGAAAATCTGTCCTAGATTTTGAGAGATTTGGACGTGAAAGGGTACCAATCTTGTCGGGGATTGGGAACCCTTCGCGAGAATGTCACAAGTTTCAGCAGGATTTCCAAAATGTTGAAAGGACCTCTAAACATGTCAACCGTGATTTTGAGAATCTCTCCTGGAGTTTGAGAGATTTGTACGTGAAAGCGTACCATTCTTGTCGGGGATTGGGAACCTTTCGCGAGAATGTCAAAAGTTTCAGCGGGATTTCCAAAATGCTGAAAGGAACTCTAAACATGTCAACCTTGGTTTTGAGAATCTCTCCTGGAGTTTTAGAGATTTGGATGTGAAAAGGTATCAACCTTGTCTGGGAATAGGAACCCTTCGCGAGAATGTCAAAAGTTTCAGCGGGATTTCCAAAACGTTGAAAGGAACTCTAAACATGTCAACCTTGGTTTTGAGAATCTCTCCTGGAGTTTTAGAGATTTGGACGTGAAAGGGTACCAATCTTGTCGGGGATTGGGAACCCTTCGCGAGAACGTCAAAAGCTTCAGCAGGATTTCCAAAATGTTAAAAGGAACTCTAAACATGTCAACCTTGGTTTTGAGAATCTCTCCTGGAGTTTGAGAGATTTGGACGTGAAAGGGTACCAATCTTGTCGGGGATTGGGAACCCTTCGCGAGAATGTGAAAAGTTTCAGCGGGATTTCCAAAATGTTGAAATGAACTCGAAACATGTCAACCTTGGTTTTGAGAATCTCTCCTGGAGTTTGAGAGATTTGGACGTGAAAGGGTACCAATCTTGTCGGGGATTGGGAACCCTTCGCGAGAACGTCAAAAGTTTCAGCGGGATTTCCAAAATATTGAAAGGAACTCGAAACATGTCAACCTTGGTTTTGAGAATCTCTCCTGGAGTTTGAGAGATCTGGACGTGAAATGGTACCAATCTTGTCGGGGATTAGGAACCCTTCGCGAGAATGTCAAAAGTTTAATCGGGATTTCCAAAATGCTGAAAGGAACTCTAAACATGTCAACCTTGGTTTTGAGAATCTCTCCTGGAGTTTTAGAGATTTGAATGTGAAAAGGTATCAACCTTGTCTGGGAATAGGAACCCTTCGCGAGAATGTCAAAAGTTTCAGCGGGATTTCCAAAATGTTGAAGGGAACTCTAAACATGTCAACCTTGGTTTTGAGAATCTCTCCTGGAGTTTTAGAGATTTGGACGTGAAAGGGTACCAATCTTGTCGGGGATTGGGAACCCTTCGCGAGAACGTCAAAAGCTTCAGCAGGATTTCCAAAATGTTGAAAGGAACTCTAAACATGTCAACCTTGGTTTTGAGAATCTCTCACGGAGTTTGAGAGATCTGGACGTGAAATGGTACCAATCTTGTCGGGGATTGGGAACCCTTCGCGAGAATGTCAAAAGTTTCAGGGGGATTTCCAAAATGTTGAAATGAACTAAAAACATGTCAACCTTGGGTTTGAAAATCTCTCCTAGAGTTTGAGAGATTTGGACGTGAAAGGGTACCAACCTTGTCGGGGATTGGGAACCCTTCGCGAGAATGTCAAAAGTTTCAGCGGGATTTCCAAAATGTTGAAAGGAACTCGAAACATGTCAACCGTGATTTTGAGAATCTCTCCTGGAGTTTTAGAGATTTGGACGTGAAAGGGTACCAATCTTGTCGGGGATTGGGAACCCTTCGCGAGAATGTCAAAAGTTTCAGCGGGATTTCCAAAATGTTGAAAGGAACTCTAAACATGTCAACCTTGGTTTTGAGAATCTCTCCTGGAGTTTTAGAGATTTGGATGTGAAAGGGTATAAACCTTGTCTGGGAATAGGAACCCTTCGCGCGAATGTCAAAAGTTTCAGCGGGATTTCCAAAATGTTGAAGGGAACTCTAAACATGTCAACCTTGGTTTTGAGAATCTCTCCTGCAGTTTGAGAGATTTGGACGTGAAAGGGTACCAATCTTGTCTGGGAATAGGAACCCATCGTGAGAATGTCAAAAGTTTCAGCGGGATTTGCAAAATATTGAAAGGAACTCGAAACATGTCAACCTTGGTTTTGAGAATCTCTCCTGGAGTTTGAGAGATCTGGACGTGAAAGGGTACCAATCTTGTCGGGGATTGGGAACCCTTCGCGAGAATGTCAAAAGTTTCAGCGGGATTTCCAAAATGTTGAAAGGAACTCGAAACATGGCAACCTTGGTTTTGAGAATCTCTCCTGGAGTTTGAGAGATTTGGACGTGAAAGGGTACCAACTTTGTCGGGGATTGGGAACCCTTCGCGAGAATGTCAGAAGTTTCAGCGGGATTTCCAAAATATTGAAGGGAACTCGAAACATGTCAACCTTGGTTTTCAGAATCTCTCCTGGGGTTTTAGAGATTTGGACGTGAAAGGGTACCAATCTTGTCGGGGATTTGGAACCCTTCACGAGAATGTCAAAATTTTCAGCGGGATTTCCAAAATGTTGAAATGAACTCGAAACATGTCAGCCTTGGTTTTGAGAATCTCTCCTGGAGTTTTAGAGATTTGGACGTGAAAGGGTACCAGTCTTCTCTGGGAATAGGAACCCTTCGCGAGAACGTCAAAAGTTTCAGCGGGATTTCCAAAATGTTGAAAGGAACTCGAAACATGTTAGCCTTGGTTTTGAGAATGTCTCCTGTAGTGTGAGAGATTTGGACGTGGAAGGGTACCATTCTTGTCGGGGATTGGGAACCCTTCGCGAGAATGTCAAAAGTTTCAGCGGGATTTCCAAAATGTTGAAAGGAACTCGAAACATGTCAACCTTGGTTTTGAGAATCTCTCCTGGAGTTTGAGAGATTTGGATGTGAAAGGGTATCAACCTTGTCTGGGAATAGGAACCCTTCGCGAGAATGTCAACAGTTTCAGCGGGATTTCCAAAGTATTGAAAGGAACTAGAAACATGGCAACCTTGGTTTTGAGAATCTCTCCTGGAGTTTGAGAGATCTGGACGTGAAATGGTACCAATCTTGTCGGGGATTGGGAACCCTTCGCGAGAATGTCAAAAGTTTCAGCGGGATTTCCAAAATGTTGAAAGGAACTCGAAACATGTCAGCCTTGGTTTTGAGAATCTCTCCTGGAGTTTGAGAGACTTGGACGTGAAATGGTACCAACTTTGTCGGGGATTGGGAACCCTTCGTGAGATTCTCAAAATTTCAGCGGGATTTCCAAAAAGTTGAAGGGATCTCGAAACATGTCAACCTTGGTTTTGAGAATCTAGCTTGGAGTTTGAGAGATTTGGACGTGAAAGTGTACCAATCCTGTCGGGGATTTGGAACCCTTCGCGAGAATGTCAAAAGTTTCAACGGGATTTCCAAAATGTTGAAATGAACTCGAAACATGTCAGCCTTGGTTTTGAGAATCTCTCCTGGAGTTTTAGAGATTTGGACGTGAAAGCGTACCAATCTTGTCGGGGATTGGGAACCCTTCGCGAGAATGTCAAAAGTTTCAGCGGGATTTCCAAAATGTTGAAATAAACTCGAAACATGGCAACCTTGGTTTTGAGAATCTCTCCTGGAGTTTGAGAGATTTGGACGTGAAAGGGTACCAACCTTGTCGGGGATTGGGAACCCTTCGCGAGAATGTCAAAAGTTTCAGCGGGATTTCCAAAATGTTGAAAGGAACTCTAAACATGTCAACCTTGGTTTTGAGAATCTCTCCTGGAGTTTTAGAGATTTGGATGTGAAAGGGTATCAACCTTGTCTGGGAATAGGAACCCTTCACGAGAATGTCAAAAGTTTCAGCGGGATTTCCAAAATGTTGAAATGAACTCGAAACATGTCAACCTTGGTTTTGAGAATCTCTCCTGGAGTTGTAGAGATTTGGACGTGAAAGGGTACCAATCTTGTCGGGGATTTGGAACCCTTCACGAGAATGTCAAAAGTTTCAGCGGGATTTCCAAAATGTTGAAATGAACTCGAAACATGTCAGCCTTGGTTTTGAGAATCTCTCCTGGAGTTTGAGAGATTTGGACGTGAAAGGGTACCAGTCTTTTCTGGGAATAGGAACCCTTCGCGAGAATGTCAAAAGTTTCAGCGGGATTTCCAAAATGTTGAAGGGAACTCGAAACATGTCAACCTTGGTTTTGAGAATCTCTCCGGGAGTTTTAGAGATTTGGATGTGAAAGGGTACCAACCTCGTCTGGGAATAGGAACCCTTCGCGAGAATGTCAAAAGTTTCAGCGGGATTTCCAAAATGTTGAAAGGAACTCGAAACATGTTAGCCTTGGTTTTGAGAATGTCTCCTGTAGTGTGAGAGATTTGGACGTGGAAGGGTACCATTCTTGTCGGGGATTGGGAACCCTTCGCGAGAATGTCAAAAGTTTCAGCAGGATTTCCAAAATGTTGAAAGGAACTCGAAACATGGCAACCTTGGTTTTGAGAATCTCTCCCGGAGTTTCAGAGATTTGGACGTGAAAGGGTACCAGTCTTGTCGGGGATTGGGAACCCTTCGCGAGAATGTCAAAAGTTTCAGCGGGATTTCCAAAATGTTGAAGGGAACTCTAAACATGGCAACCTTGGTTTTGAGAATCTCTCCTGGAGTTTTAGAGATTTGGATGTGAAAGGGTATCAACCTTGTCTGGGAATAGGAACCCTTCGCGAGAATGTCAAAAGTTTCAGCGGGATTTCCAAAATGTTGAAGGGAACTCTAAACATGTCAACCTTGGTTTTCAGAATCTCTCCTGGAGTTTGAGAGATTTGGACGTGAAAGGATACCATTCTTGTCGGGGATTGGGAACCCTTCGCAAGAATGTCAAAAGTTTCAGCGGGATTTCCAAAATGTTGAAAAGTACTCGAAATATGTCAACCTTGGTTTTGAGAATCTCTGCTGGAGTTTGAGAGATTTGGACGTGAAAGGGTACCAATCTTGTCGGGGATTGGAAACCCTTCGCGAGAATGTCAAAAGTTTCAGCGGGATTTCCAAAATGTTGAAGGGAACTCGAAACATGTCAACCTTGGTTTTGAGAATCTCTCCTGGAGTTTGAGAGATTTGGATGTGAAAGGGTACCAACCTCGTCTGGGAATAGGAACCCAGCGCGAGAATGTCAAAAGTTTCAGCGGGATTTCCAAAATGTTGAAAGGAACTCGAAACATGGCAACCTTGGTTTTGAGAATCTCTCCTGGAGTTTTAGAGATTTGGACGTCAAACTGTACCAATCTTGTAGAGGATTGGGAACCCTTCACGAGAATGTCAAAAGTTTCAGCGGGATTTCCAAAATGTTGAAAGGAACTCGAAACATGTCAACCTTGGTTTTGAGAATCTCTCCTGGAGTTTGAGAGATTTGGACGTGAAAGGGTACCAACTTTGTCGGGGATTGGGAACCCTTCGCGAGAATGTCAGAAGTTTCAGCGGGATTTCCAAAATATTGAAGGGAACTCGAAACATGTCAACCTTGGTTTTCAGAATCTCTCCTGGGGTTTTAGAGATTTGGACGTGAAAGGGTACCAATCTTGTCGGGGATTTGGAACCCTTCACGAGAATGTCAAAATTTTCAGCGGGATTTCCAAAATGTTGAAATGAACTCGAAACATGTCAGCCTTGGTTTTGAGAATCTCTCCTGGAGTTTTAGAGATTTGGACGTGAAAGGGTACCAGTCTTCTCTGGGAATAGGAACCCTTCGCGAGAACGTCAAAAGTTTCAGCGGGATTTCCAAAATGTTGAAAGGAACTCGAAACATGTTAGCCTTGGTTTTGAGAATGTCTCCTGTAGTGTGAGAGATTTGGACGTGGAAGGGTACCATTCTTGTCGGGGATTGGGAACCCTTCGCGAGAATGTCAAAAGTTTCAGCGGGATTTCCAAAATGTTGAAAGGAACTCGAAACATGTCAACCTTGGTTTTGAGAATCTCTCCTGGAGTTTGAGAGATTTGGATGTGAAAGGGTATCAACCTTGTCTGGGAATAGGAACCCTTCGCGAGAATGTCAACAGTTTCAGCGGGATTTCCAAAGTATTGAAAGGAACTAGAAACATGGCAACCTTGGTTTTGAGAATCTCTCCTGGAGTTTGAGAGATCTGGACGTGAAATGGTACCAATCTTGTCGGGGATTTGGAACCCTTCGCGAGAATGTCAAAAGTTTCAGCGGGATTTCCAAAATGTTGAAAGGAACTCGAAACATGTCAGCCTTGGTTTTGAGAATCTCTCCTGGAGTTTGAGAGACTTGGACGTGAAATGGTACCAACTTTGTCGGGGATTGGGAACCCTTCGTGAGATTCTCAAAATTTCAGCGGGATTTCCAAAAAGTTGAAGGGATCTCGAAACATGTCAACCTTGGTTTTGAGAATCTAGCTTGGAGTTTGAGAGATTTGGACGTGAAAGTGTACCAATCCTGTCGGGGATTTGGAACCCTTCGCGAGAATGTCAAAAGTTTCAGCGGGATTTCCAAAATGTTGAAATGAACTCGAAACATGTCAGCCTTGGTTTTGAGAATCTCTCCTGGAGTTTTAGAGATTTGGACGTGAAAGCGTACCAATCTTGTCGGGGATTGGGAACCCTTCGCGAGAATGTCAAAAGTTTCAGCGGGATTTCCAAAATGTTGAAATAAACTCGAAACATGGCAACCTTGGTTTTGAGAATCTCTCCTGGAGTTTGAGAGATTTGGACGTGAAAGGGTACCAACCTTGTCGGGGATTGGGAACCCTTCGCGAGAATGTCAAAAGTTTCAGCGGGATTTCCAAAATGTTGAAAGGAACTCTAAACATGTCAACCTTGGTTTTGAGAATCTCTCCTGGAGTTTTAGAGATTTGGATGTGAAAGGGTATCAACCTTGTCTGGGAATAGGAACCCTTCACGAGAATGTCAAAAGTTTCAGCGGGATTTCCAAAATGTTGAAATGAACTCGAAACATGTCAACCTTGGTTTTGAGAATCTCTCCTGGAGTTGTAGAGATTTGGACGTGAAAGGGTACCAATCTTGTCGGGGATTTGGAACCCTTCACGAGAATGTCAAAAGTTTCAGCGGGATTTCCAAAATGTTGAAATGAACTCGAAACATGTCAGCCTTGGTTTTGAGAATCTCTCCTGGAGTTTGAGAGATTTGGACGTGAAAGGGTACCAGTCTTTTCTGGGAATAGGAACCCTTCGCGAGAATGTCAAAAGTTTCAGCGGGATTTCCAAAATGTTGAAGGGAACTCGAAACATGTCAACCTTGGTTTTGAGAATCTCTCCGGGAGTTTTAGAGATTTGGATGTGAAAGGGTACCAACCTCGTCTGGGAATAGGAACCCTTCGCGAGAATGTCAAAAGTTTCAGCGGGATTTCCAAAATGTTGAAAGGAACTCGAAACATGTTAGCCTTGGTTTTGAGAATGTCTCCTGTAGTGTGAGAGATTTGGACGTGGAAGGGTACCATTCTTGTCGGGGATTGGGAACCCTTCGCGAGAATGTCAAAAGTTTCAGCAGGATTTCCAAAATGTTGAAAGGAACTCGAAACATGGCAACCTTGGTTTTGAGAATCTCTCCCGGAGTTTGAGAGATTTGGACGTGAAAGGGTACCAGTCTTGTCGGGGATTGGGAACCCTTCGCGAGAATGTCAAAAGTTTCAGCGGGATTTCCAAAATGTTGAAGGGAACTCTAAACATGGCAACCTTGGTTTTGAGAATCTCTCCTGGAGTTTTAGAGATTTGGATGTGAAAGGGTATCAACCTTGTCTGGGAATAGGAACCCTTCGCGAGAATGTCAAAAGTTTCAGCGGGATTTCCAAAATGTTGAAGGGAACTCTAAACATGTCAACCTTGGTTTTCAGAATCTCTCCTGGAGTTTGAGAGATTTGGACGTGAAAGGATACCATTCTTGTCGGGGATTGGGAACCCTTCGCAAGAATGTCAAAAGTTTCAGCGGGATTTCCAAAATGTTGAAAAGAACTCGAAATATGTCAACCTTGGTTTTGAGAATCTCTCCTGGAGTTTGAGAGATTTGGACGTGAAAGGGTACCAATCTTGTCGGGGATTGGGAACCCTTCGCGAGAATGTCTAAAGTTTCAGCGGGATTTCCAAAATGTTGAAATGAAATTGAAACATGTCAACCTTGGTTTTGAGAATCTCTCCTGGAGTTTGAGAGATTTGGACGTGAAAGTGTACCAATCTTGTCGGGTATTGGGAACCCTTCGCGAGAATGTCAAAAGTTGCAGCGGGATTTCCAAAACGTTGAAAGGAACTCGAAACATGGCAACCTTGGTTTTGAGAATCTATCCTGGAGTTTGAGAGATTTGGACATGAAAGGGTACCAATCTTGTTGGGGATTGGGAACCCTTCGCGAGAATGTCAAAAGTTTCAGCGGGATTTCCAAAATGTTGAAAGGAACTCGAAACATGTCAACCTTGGTTTTGAGAATCTCTCCTGGAGTTTGAGAGATTTGGACATGAAAGCGTACCAATCTTGTCGGGGATTGGGAACCCTTCGCGAGAATGTCAAAAGTTTCAGCGGGATTTCCAAAATGTTGAAATAAGCTCGAAACATGGCAACCTTGGTTTTGAGAATCTCTCCTGGAGTTTGAGAGATTTGGACGTGAAAGGGTACCAACCTTGTCGGGGATTGGGAACCCTTCGCGAGAATGTCAAAAGTTTCAGCGGGATTTCCAAAATGTTGAAAGGAACTCTAAACATGTCAACCTTGGTTTTGAGAATCTCTCCTGGAGTTTTAGAGATTTGGATGTGAAAGGGTATCAACCTTGTCTGGGAATAGGAACCCTTCACGAGAATGTCAAAAGTTTCAGCGGGATTTCCAAAATGTTGAAATGAACTCGAAACATGTCAACCTTGGTTTTGAGAATCTCTCCTGGAGTTGTAGAGATTTGGACGTGAAAGGGTACCAATCTTGTCGGGGATTTGGAACCCTTCACGAGAATGTCAAAAGTTTCAGCGGGATTTCCAAAATGTTGAAATGAACTCGAAACATGTCAGCCTTGGTTTTGAGAATCTCTCCTGGAGTTTGAAAGATTTGGACGTGAAAGGGTACCAGTCTTTTCTGGGAAGAGGAACCCTTCGCGAGAATGTCAAAAGTTTCAGCGGGATTTCCAAAATGTTGAAGGGAACTCGAAACATGTCAACCTTGGTTTTGAGAATCTCTCCGGAAGTTTTAGAGATTTGGATGTGAAAGGGTACCAACCTCGTCTGGGAATAGGAACCCTTCGCGAGAATGTCAAAAGTTTCAGCGGGATTTCCAAAATGTTGAAAGGAACTCGAAACATGTTAGCCTTGGTTTTGAGAATGTCTCCTGTAGTGTGAGAGATTTGGACGTGGAAGGGTACCATTCTTGTCGGGGATTGGGAACCCTTCGCGAGAATGTCAAAAGTTTCAGCGGGATTTCCAAAATGTTGAAAGGAACTCGAAACATGGCAACCTTGGTTTTGAGAATCTCTCCCGGAGTTTGAGAGATTTGGACGTGAAAGGGTACCAGTCTTGTCGGGGATTGGGAACCCTTCGCGAGAATGTCAAAAGTTTCAGCGGAATTTCCAAAATGTTGAAGGGAACTCTAAACATGGCAACCTTGGTTTTGAGAATCTCTCCTGGAGTTTTAGAGATTTGGATGTGAAAGGGTATCAACCTTGTCTGGGAATAGGAACCCTTCACGAGAATGTCAAAAGTTTCAGCGGGATTTCCAAAATGTTGAAGGGAACTCTAAACATGTCAACCTTGGTTTTGAGAATCTCTCCTGGAGTTTGAGAGATTTGGACGTGAAAGGATACCATTCTTGTCGGGGATTGGGAACCCTTCGCAAGAATGTCAAAAGTTTCAGCGGGATTTCCAAAATGTTGAAAAGAACTCGAAATATGTCAACCTTGGTTTTGAGAATCTCTGCTGGAGTTTGAGAGATTTGGACGTGAAAGGGTACCAATCTTGTCGGGGATTGGGAACCCTTCGCGAGAATGTCAAAAGTTTCAGCGGGATTTCCAAAATGTTGAAGGGAACTCGAAACATGTCAACCTTGGTTTTGAGAATCTCTCCTGGAGTTTTAGAGATTTGGATGTGAAAGGGTACCAACCTCGTCTGGGAATAGGAACCCAGCGCAAGAATGTCAAAAGTTTCAGCGGGATTTCCAAAATGTTGAAAGGAACTCGAAACATGGCAACCTTGGTTTTGAGAATCTCTCCTGGAGTTTTAGAGATTTGGACGTCAAACACTACCAATCTTGTAGAGGATTGGGAACCCTTCACGAGAATGTCAAAAGTTTCAGCGGGATTTCCAAAATGTTGAAAGGAACTCGAAACATGTCAGCCTTGGTTTTGAGAATCTCTCCTGGAGTTTGAGAGATTTGGACGTGAAAGGGTACCAATCTTGTCGGGGATTGGGAACCCTTCGCGAGAATGTCAAAAGTTTCAGCGGGATTTCCAAAATGTTGAAAGGAACTCGAAACATGTCAACCTTGGTTTTGAGAATCACTCCTGGATTCTGAGAGATTTGGACGTGAAAGCGTACCAATCTTGTCGGGGATTGGGAACCCTTCGCGAGAATGTCAAAAGTTTCAGCGGGATTTCCAAAATGTTGAAAGGAACTCGAAACATGTCAACCTCGGTTTTGAGAATCTCTCCTGGAGTTTGAGAGATCTGGACGTGAAAGGGTACCAATCTTGTCGGGGATTGGGAACCCTTCGCGAGAATGTCTAAAGTTTCAGCAGGATTTCCAAAATGTTGAAATGAAATTGAAACATGTCAACCTTGGTTTTGAGAATCTCTCCTGGAGTTTGAGAGATTTGGACGTGAAAGTGTACCAATCTTGTCGGGTATTGGGAACCCTTCGCGAGAATGTCAAAAGTTGCAGCGGGATTTCCAAAACGTTGAAAGGAACTCGAAACATGGCAACCTTGGTTTTGAGAATCTATCCTGGAGTTTGAGAGATTTGGACATGGAAGGGTACCAATCTTGTTGGGGATTGGGAACCCTTCGCGAGAATGTCAAAAGTTTCAGCGGGATTTCCAAAATGTTGAAAGGAACTCGAAACATGTCAACCTTGGTTTTGAGAATCTCTCCTGGAGTTTGAGAGATTTGGACATGAAAGGGTACCATTCTTGTCGGGGATTGGGAACCCTTCGCGAGAATGTCAAAAGTTTCAGCGGGATTTCCAAAATGTTGAAATGAACTCGAAACATGTCAACCTTGGTTTTGAGAATCTCTCCTGGAGTTTGAGACATTTGGACGTGAAAGGGTACCAGTCTTGTCGGGGATTGGGAACCCTTCGCGAGAATGTCAAAAGTTTCAGCGGGATTTCCAAAATGTTGAAAGGAACTCGAAACATGGCAAACTTGGTTTTGAGAATCTCTCCTGGAGTTTGAGAGATTTGGACGTGAAAGGGTACCAATCTTGTCGGGGATTTGGAACCCTTCACGAGAATGTCAAAAGTTTCAGCAGGATTTCCGAAATGTTGAAATAAACTCGAAACATGGCAACCTTGGTTTTGAGAAACTCTCTTGGAGTTTGAGAGATTTGGACGTGAAAGGGTACCAATCCTGTCGGGGATTGGGAACCCTTCGCGAGAATGTCAAAAGTTTCAGCGGGATATCCAAAATGTTGAAAGGACCTCAAAACATGTCAACCTTGGTTTTGAGAATCTCTCCTGGAGTTTTAGAGATTTGGATGTGAAAGGGTATCAGCCTTGTCTGGCAATTGGAACCCTTCGCGAGAATGTCAAAAGTTTCAGCGGGATTTCCAAAATGTTGAAATGAACTCTAAAAATGTCAACCTTGGTTTTGAGAATCTCTCCTGCAGTTTGAGAGATTTGGACGTGAAAGGGTACCAATCTTGTCGGGGATTGGGAACCCTTCGCGAGAATGTCAAAAGTTTCAGCGGGATTTCCAAAATGTTGAAAGGAACTCGAAACATGGCAACCTTGGGTTTGAGAATCTCTCCTGGAGTTTTTGAGATTTGGACGTGAAAGGGTACCAATCTTGTCGGGGATTTGGAACCCTTCACGAGAATGTCAAAAGTTTCAGCGGGATTTCCAAAATGCTGAAAGGAACTCTAAACATGTCAACCTTGGTTTTGAGAATCTCTCCTGGAGTTTGAGAGATTTGGATGTGAAAGGGTATCAACCTTGTCTGGGAATAGGAACCCTTCGTGAGAATGTCAAAAGTTTCAGCGGGATTTCCAAAATGTTGAAAGGAACTCGAAACATGGCAACCTTGGTTTTGAGAATCTCTCCTGGAGTTTGAGAGATTTGGACGTGAAAGGGTACCAATCTTGTCGGGGATTGGGAACCCTTCACGAGAATGTCAAAAGTTTCAGCGGGATTTCCAAAATGTTGAAAGGAACTCGAAACATGTCAACCTTGGTTTTGAGAATCTCTCCTGGAGTTTTAGAGATTTGGATGTGAAAGGGTACCAACCTCGTCTGGGAATAGTAACCCATCGCGAGAATGTCAAAAGTTTCAGCGGGATTTCGAAAATGTTGAAAGGAACTCGAAAAATGGCAACCTTGGTTTTGAGAATCTCTCCTGGAGTTTGAGAGATTTGGACGTGAAACTGTACCATTCTTGTAGGGGATTGGGAACCCTTCACGAGAATGTCAAAAGTTTCAGCGGGATTTCCAAAATGTTGAAAGGAACTCGAAACATGGCAAACTTGGTTTTGAGAATCTCTCCTGGAGTTTGAGAGATTTGGACGTGAAAGGGTACCAATCTTGTCGGGGATTTGGAACCCTTCACGAGAATGTCAAAAGTTTCAGCAGGATTTCCGAAATGTTGAAATAAACTCGAAACATGGCAACCTTGGTTTTGAGAAACTCTCTTGGAGTTTGAGAGATTTGGACGTGAAAGGGTACCAATCCTGTCGGGGATTGGGAACCCTTCGCGAGAATGTCAAAAGTTTCAGCGGGATATCCAAAATGTTGAAAGGACCTCAAAACATGTCAACCTTGGTTTTGAGAATCTCTCCTGGAGTTTTAGAGATTTGGATGTGAAAGGGTATCAGCCTTGTCTGGCAATTGGAACCCTTCGCGAGAATGTCAAAAGTTTCAGCGGGATTTCCAAAATGTTGAAATGAACTCTAAAAATGTCAACCTTGGTTTTGAGAATCTCTCCTGCAGTTTGAGAGATTTGGACGTGAAAGGGTACCAATCTTGTCGGGGATTGGGAACCCTTCGCGAGAATGTCAAAAGTTTCAGCGGGATTTCCAAAATGTTGAAAGGAACTCGAAACATGGCAACCTTGGGTTTGAGAATCTCTCCTGGAGTTTTTGAGATTTGGACGTGAAAGGGTACCAATCTTGTCGGGGATTTGGAACCCTTCACGAGAATGTCAAAAGTTTCAGCGGGATTTCCAAAATGCTGAAAGGAACTCTAAACATGTCAACCTTGGTTTTGAGAATCTCTCCTGGAGTTTGAGAGATTTGGATGTGAAAGGGTATCAACCTTGTCTGGGAATAGGAACCCTTCGTGAGAATGTCAAAAGTTTCAGCGGGATTTCCAAAATGTTGAAAGGAACTCGAAACATGGCAACCTTGGTTTTGAGAATCTCTCCTGGAGTTTGAGAGATTTGGACGTGAAAGGGTACCAATCTTGTCGGGGATTGGGAACCCTTCACGAGAATGTCAAAAGTTTCAGCGGGATTTCCAAAATGTTGAAAGGAACTCGAAACATGTCAACCTTGGTTTTGAGAATCTCTCCTGGAGTTTTAGAGATTTGGATGTGAAAGGGTACCAACCTCGTCTGGGAATAGTAACCCATCGCGAGAATGTCAAAAGTTTCAGCGGGATTTCGAAAATGTTGAAAGGAACTCGAAAAATGGCAACCTTGGTTTTGAGAATCTCTCCTGGAGTTTGAGAGATTTGGACGTGAAACTGTACCATTCTTGTAGGGGATTGGGAACCCTTCACGAGAATGTCAAAAGTTTCAGCGGGATTTCCAAAATGTTGAAAGGAACTCGAAACATGGCAACCTGGGTTTTGAGAATCTCTCCTGGAGTTTGAGAGATTTGGACGTGAAAGGGTACCAATCTTGTCGGGGATTGGGAACCCTTTGGGAGAATGTCAAAAGTTTCAGCGGGATTTCCAAAATGTTGAAAGGAACTCGAAACATGGCAAACTTGGTTTTGAGAATCTCTCCTGGAGTTTGAGTGATTTGGACGTGAAAGGGTACCAATCTTGTTGGGGATTGGGAACCCTTCACGCGAATGTCAGAAGTTTCAGCGGGATTTCCAAAATGTTGAAAGGAACTCGAAACATGGCAACCTTGGTTTTGAAAATCTCTCCTGGAGTTTTAGAGATTTGGACGTGAAAGTGTACCAATCTTGTCGGGGATTGGGAACCCTTCGCGAGAATGTCAAAAGTTTCAGCGGGATTTCCAAAATGTTGAAAGGAACTCGAAACATGGCAACCTTGTTTTTGAGAATCTCTCCTGGAGTTTTAGAGATTTGGACGTGAAAGGGTACTAGTCTTGTCGGGGATTGGGGACCCTTCGCGAGAATGTCAAAAGTTACAGCGGGATTTCCAAAATGTTGAAAGGAACTCGAAACATGTTAGCCTTGGTTTTGAGAATGTCTCCTGTAGTGTGAGAGATTTGGACGTGGAAGGGTACCATTCTTGTCGGGGATTGGGAACCCGTCGCGAGAATGTCAAAAGTTTCAGCGGGATTTCCAAAATGTTGAAAGGAACTCGAAACATGGCAACCTTGGTTTTGAGAATCTCTCCCGGAGTTTGAGAGATTTGGACGTGAAAGGGTACCAGTCTTGTCGGGGATTGGGAACCCTTCGCGAGAATGTCAAAAGTTTCAGCGGGATTTCCAAAATGTTGAAGGGAACTCTAAACATGTCAACCCTGGTTTTCAGAATCTCTCCTGGAGTTTGAGAGATTTGGACGTGAAAGGATACCATTCTTGTCGGGGATTGGGAACCCTTCGCAAGAATGTCAAAAGTTTCAGCGGGATTTCCAAAATGTTGAAAAGAACTCGAAATATGTCAACCTTGGTTTTGAGAATCTCTGCTGGAGTTTGAGAGATTTGGACGTGAAAGGGTACCAATCTTGTCGGGGATTGGGAACCCTTCGCGAGAATGTCAAAAGTTTCAGCGGGATTTCCAAAATGTTGAAGGGAACTCTAAACATGGCAACCTTGGTTTTGAGAATCTCTCCTGGAGTTTTAGAGATTTGGATGTGAAAGGGTACCAACCTCGTCTGGGAATAGGAACCCAGCGCGAAAATGTCAAAAGTTTCAGCGGGATTTCCAAAATGTTGAAAGGAACTCGAAACATGGCAACCTTGGTTTTGAGAATCTCTCCTGGAGTTTTAGAGATTTGGACGTCAAACTGTACCAATCTTGTAGAGGATTGGGAACCCTTCACGAGAATGTCAAAAGTTTCAGCGGGATTTCCAAAATGTTGAAAGGAACTCGAAACATGTCAGCCTTGGTTTTGAGAATCTCTCCTGGAGTTTGAGAGATTTGGACGTGAAAGGGTACCAATCTTGTCGGGGATTGGGAACCCTTCGCGAGAATGTCAAAAGTTTCAGCGGGATTTCCAAAATGTTGAAAGGAACTCGAAACATGTCAACCTTGGTTTTGAGAATCACTCCTGGATTCTGAGAGATTTGGACGTGAAAGCGTACCAATCTTGTCGGGGATTGGGAACCCTTCGCGAGAATGTCAAAAGTTTCAGCGGGATTTCCAAAATGTTGAAAGGAACTCGAAACATGTCAACCTCGGTTTTGAGAATCTCTCCTGGAGTTTGAGAGATCTGGACGTGAAAGGGTACCAATCTTGTCGGGGATTGGGAACCCTTCGCGAGAATGTCTAAAGTTTCAGCGGGATTTCCAAAATGTTGAAATGAAATTGAAACATGTCAACCTTGGTTTTGAGAATCTCTCCTGGAGTTTGAGAGATTTGGACGTGAAAGTGTACCAATCTTGTCGGGCATTGGGAACCCTTCGCGAGAATGTCAAAAGTTGCAGCGGGATTTCCAAAACGTTGAAAGGAACTCGAAACATGGCAACCTTGGTTTTGAGAATCTATCCTGGAGTTTGAGAGATTTGGACATGAAAGGGTACCAATCTTGTTGGGGATTGGGAACCCTTCGCGAGAATGTCAAAAGTTTCAGCGGGATTTCCAAAATGTTGAAATGAACTCGAAACATGTCAACCTTGGTTTTGAGAATCTCTCCTGGAGTTTGAGACATTTGGACGTGAAAGGGTACCAGTCTTGTCGGGGATTGGGAACCCTTTGGGAGAATGTCAAAAGTTTCAGCGGGATTTCCAAAATGTTGAAAGGAACTCGAAACATGGCAAACTTGGTTTTGAGAATCTCTCCTGGAGTCTGAGAGATTTGGACGTGAAAGGGTACCAATCTTGTCGGGGATTTGGAACCCTTCACGAGAATGTCAAAAGTTTCAGCAGGATTTCCGAAATGTTGAAATAAACTCGAAACATGGCAACCTTGGTTTTGAGAAACTCTCTTGGAGTTTGAGAGATTTGGACGTGAAAGGTTACCAATCCTGTCGGGGATTGGGAACCCTTCGCGAGAATGTCAAAAGTTTCAGCGGGATTTCCAAAATGTTGAAAGGACCTCAAAACATGTCAACCTTGGTTTTGAGAATCTCTCCTGGAGTTTTAGAGATTTGGATGTGAAAGGGTACCAATCTTGTCTGGGATTGGGAACCCTTGACGCGAATGTCAAAAGTTTCAGCGGGATTTCCAAAATGTTGAAATGAACTCTAAACATGTCAACCTTGGTTTTGAGAATCTCTCCTGCAGTTTGAGAGATTTGGACGTGAAAGGGTACCAATCTTGTCGGGGATTGGGAACCCTTCGCGAGAATGTCAAAAGTTTCAGCGGGATTTCCAAAATGTTGAAAGGAACTCGAAACATGGCAACCTTGGGTTTGAAAATCTCTCCTGGAGTTTGAGAGATTTGGACGTGAAAGGGTACCAATCTTGTCGGGGATTGGGAACCCTTCACGAGAATGTCAAAAGTTTCAGCGGGATTTCCAAAATGCTGAAAGGAACTCTAAACATGTCAACCTTGGTTTTGAGAATCTCTCCTGGAGTTTGAGATATTTGGATGTGAAAGGGTATCAACCTTGTCTGGGAATAGGAACCCTTCGTGAGAATGTCAAAAGTTTCAGCGGGATTTCCAAAATGTTGAAAGGAACTCGAAACATGTCAACCTTGGTTTTGAGAATCTCTCCTGGAGTTTGAGAGATTTGGATGTGAAAGGGTACCAACCTCGTCTGGGAATAGTAACCCATCGCGAGAATGTCAAAAGTTTCAGCGGGATTTCGAAAATGTTGAAAGGAACTCGAAAAATGGCAACCTTGGTTTTGAGAATCTCTCCTGGAGTTTGAGAGATTTGGACGTGAAACTGTACCATTCTTGTAGGGGATTAGGAACCCTTCATGAGAATGTCAAAAGTTTCAGCGGGATTTCCAAAATGTTGAAAGGAACTCGAAACATGGCAACCTGGGTTTTGAGAATCTCTCCTGGAGTTTGAGAGATTTGGACGTGAAAGGGTACCAATCTTGTCGGGGATTGGGAACCCTTCGCGAGAATGTCCAAAGTTTCAGCGGGATTTCCAAAATGTTGAAAGGAACTCGAAACATGGCAACCTTGGTTTTGAGAATCACTCCTGGAGTCTGAGAGATTTGGACGTGAAAGCGTACCAATCTTGTCGGGGATTGGGAACCCTTCGCGAGAATGTCAAAAGTTTCAGCGGGATTTCCAAAATGTTGAAAGGAACTCGAAACATGTCAGCCTTGGTTTTGAGAATCTCTCCTGGAGTTTGAGAGATTTGGACATGAAAGGGTACCAATCTTGTCGGGGATTGGGAACCCTTCGCGAGAATTTCCAAACTTTCAGCGGGATTTCCAAAATGTTGAAATGAACTCTAAACATGTCAACCTTGGTTTTGAGAATCTCTCCGGGAGTTTGAGAGATTTGGACGTGAAAGGGTACCAATCTTGTCGGGGATTGGGAACCCTTTGGGAGAATGTCAAAAGTTTCAGCGGGATTTCCAAAATGTTGAAAGGAACTCGAAACATGGCAAACTTGGTTTTGAGAATCTCTCCTGGAGTTTGAGTGATTTGGACGTGAAAGGGTACCAATCTTGTCTGGGATTGGGAACCCTTGACGCGAATGTCAGAAGTTTCAGCGGGATTTCCAAAATGTTGAAAGGAACTCGAAACATGGCAACCTTGGTTTTGAAAATCTCTCCTGGAGTTTGAGAGATTTGGACGTGAAAGGGTACCAATCTTGTCGGGGATTGGGAACCCTTCGCGAGAATGTCAAAAGTTTCAGCGGGATTTCCAAAATGTTGAAAGGAACTCGAAACATGGCAACCTTGTTTTTGAGAATCTCTCCTGGAGTTTTAGAGATTTGGACGTGAAAGGGTACTAGTCTTGTCGGGGATTGGGGACCCTTCGCGAGAATGTCAAAAGTTTCAGCGGAATTTCCAAAATGTTGAAAGGAACTCGAGACATGTCAACCTCGGTTTTGAGAATCTCTCCTGGAGTTTTAGAGATTTGGATGTGAAAGGGTATCAACCTTGTCTGGGAATAGGAACCGTTCGCGAGAATGCCAAAAGTTTCAGCGGGATTTCCAAAATGTTGAAGGGAACTCTAAACATGTCAACCTTGGTTTTGAGAATCTCTCCTGGAGTTTGAGAGATTTGGACGTGAAAGGGTACCAATCTTGTCGGGGATTGGGAACCCTTCGCGAGATTGTCAAAAGTTTCAGCGGGATTTCCAAAATGTTGAAATGAACTCGAAACATGTCAGCCTTGGTTTTGAGAATCTCTCCTGGAGTTTGAGAGATTTGGACGTGAAAGGGTACCATTCTTGTCGGGGATTGGGAACCCTTCGCGAGAATGTCAAAAGTTTCAGTGGGATTTCCAAAATGTTGAAAGGAACTCGAAACATGTCAACCTTGGTTTTGAGAATCTCTCCTGGAGTTTGAGAGATCTGGACGTGAAAGGGTACCAATCTTGTCAGGGATTGGGAACCCTTCGCGAGAATGTCAAAAGTTTCAGCGGGATTTCCAAAATGTTGAAAGGACCTCCAAACATGTCAACCTTGGTTTTGAGAATCTCTCCTGGAGTCTGAGAGATTTGGACGTGAAAGGGTACCAATCTTGTCGGGGATTGGGAACCCTTCGCGAGAATGTCAAAAGTTTCAGCGGGATTTCCAAAATGTTGAAATGAACTCGAAACATGTCAGCCTTGGTTTTGAAAATCTCTCCTGGAGTTTGAGAGATTTGGACGTGAAAGGGTACCATTCTTGTAGGGGATTGGGAACCCTTCGCGAGAATGTAAAAAGTTTCAGCGGGATTTCCAAAATGTTGAAATGAACTCGAAACATGTCAGCCTTGGTTTTGAGAATCTCTCCTGGAGTTTGAGAGATTTGGACGTGAAAGGGTACCATTCTTGTCGGGGATTGGGAACCCTTTGCGAGAATGTCAAAAGTTTCAGCGGGATTTCCAAAATGTTGAAAGGACCTCCAAACATGTCAACCTTGGTTTTGAGAATCTCTCCTGGAGTTTGAGAGATCTGGATGTGAAAGGGTACCAATCTTGTCGGGGATTGGGAACCCTTTGCGAGAATGTCAAAAGTTTCAGCGGGATTTCCAAAATGTTGAAAGGACCTCTAAACATGTCGACCTTGGTTTTCAGAATCACTCCTGGAGTCTGAGAGATTTGGACGTTAAAGCGTACCAATCTTGTTGAGGATTGGGAACCCTTCGCGAGAATGTCAAAAGTTTCAGCGGGATTTCCAAAATGTTGAAATGAACTCGAAACATGTCAGCCTTGGTTTTGAGAATCTCTCCTGGAGTTTGAGAGATTTGGACGTGAAAGGGTACCATTCTTGTCGGGGATTGGGAACCCTTCGCGAGAATGTCAAAAGTTTCAGCGGGATTTCCAAAATGTTGAAAGGAACTCGAAACATGTCAACCTTGGTTTTGAGAATCTCTCCTGGAGTTTGAGAGATTTGGATGTGAAAGGGTACCAATCTTGTCGGGGATTGGGAACCCTTCGCGAGAATGTCAAAAGTTTCAGCGGGATTTCCAAAATGTTGAAAGGACCTCCAAACATGTCAACCTTGGTTTTGAGAATCTCTCCTGGAGTCTGAGAGATTTGGACGTGAAAGGGTACCAATCTTGTAGGGCATTGGGAACCCTTCGCGAGAATGTCAAAAGTTTCAGCGGGATTTCCAAAATGTTGAAATGAACTCGAAACATGTCAGCCTTGGTTTTGAAAATCTCTCCTGGAGTTTGAGAGATTTGGACGTGAAAGGGTACCATTCTTGTCGGGGATTGGGAACCCTTTGCGAGAATGTCAAAAGTTTCAGCGGGATTTCCAAAATGTTGAAAGGACCTCCAAACATGTCAACCTTGGTTTTCAGAATCTCTCCTGGAGTTTGAGAGATCTGGACGTGAAAGGGTACCAATCTTGTCGGGGATTGGGAACCCTTCGCGAGAATGTCAAAAGTTTCAGCGGGATTTCCAAAATGTTGAAAGGATCTCCAAACATGTCAACCTTGGTTTTGAGAATCTCTCCTGGAGTCTGAGAGATTTGGACGTGAAAGGGTACCAATCTTGTCGGGGATTGGGAACCCTTCGCGAGAATGTCAAAAGTTTCAGCGGGATTTCCAAAATGTTGAAAGGAACTCGAAACATGTCAACCTTGGTTTTGAGAATCTCTCCTGGAGTTTGAGAGATCTGGATGTGAAAGGGTACCAATCTTGTCGGGGATTGGGAACCCTTCGCGAGAATGTCAAAAGTTTCAGCGGGATTTCCAAAATGTTGAAAGGACCTCCAAACATGTCAACCTTGGTTTTGAGAATCTCTCCTGGAGTCTGAGAGATTTGGACGTGAAAGGGTACCAATCTTGTCGGGGATTGGGAACCCTTCGCGAGAATGTCAAAAGTTTCAGCGGGATTTCCAAAATGTTGAAATGAACTCGAAACATGTCAGCCTTGGTTTTGAAAATCTCTCCTGGAGTTTGAGAGATTTGGACGTGAAAGGGTACCATTCTTGTCGGGGATTGGGAACCCTTTGCGAGAATGTCAAAAGTTTCAGCGGGATTTCCAAAATGTTGAAAGGACCTCCAAACATGTCAACCTTGGTTTTGAGAATCTCTCCTGGAGTTTGAGAGATTTGGACGTGAAAGGGTACCAATCTTGTCGGGGATTGGGAACCCTTCGCGAGAATGTCAAAAGTTTCAGCGGGATTTCCAAAATGTTGAAAGGAACTCGAAACATGTCAACCTTGGTTTTGAGAATCTCTCCTGGAGTTTGAGAGATCTGGATGTGAAAGGGTACCAATCTTGTCGGGGATTGGGAACCCTTTGCGACAATGTCAAAAGTTTCAGCGGGATTTCCAAAATGTTGAAAGGACCTCTAAACATGTCGACCTTGGTTTTCAGAATCACTCCTGGAGTCTGAGAGATTTGGACGTTAAAGCGTACCAATCTTGTTGAGGATTGGGAACCCTTCGCGAGAATGTCAAAAGTTTCAGCGGGATTTCCAAAATGTTGAAATGAACTCGAAACATGTCAGCCTTGGTTTTGAGAATCTCTCCTGGAGTTTGAGAGATTTGGACGTGAAAGGGTACCATTCTTGTCGGGGATTGGGAACCCTTCGCGAGAATGTCAAAAGTTTCAGCGGGATTTCCAAAATGTTGAAAGGAACTCGAAACATGTCAACCTTGGTTTTCAGAATCTCTCCTGGAGTTTGAGAGATCTGGACGTGAAAGGGTACCAATCTTGTCGGGGATTGGGAACCCTTCGCGAGAATGTCAAAAGTTTCAGCGGGATTTCCAAAATGTTGAAAGGACCTCCAAACATGTCAACCTTGGTTTTGAGAATCTCTCCTGGAGTCTGAGAGATTTGGACGTGAAAGGGTACCAATCTTGTCGGGGATTGGGAACCCTTTGCGAGAATGTCAAAAGTTTCAGCGGGATTTCCAAAATGTTGAAAGGACCTCCAAACATGTCAACCTTGGTTTTGAGAATCTCTCCTGGAGTTTGAGAGATTTGGACGTGAAAGGGTACCAATCTTGTCGGGGATTGGGAACCCTTCGCGAGAATGTCAAAAGTTTCAGCGGGATTTCCAAAATGTTGAAAGGAACTCGAAACATGTCAACCTTGGTTTTGAGAATCTCTCCTGGAGTTTGAGAGATCTGGATGTGAAAGGGTACCAGTCTTGTCGGGGATTGGGAACCCTTTGCGAGAATGTCAAAAGTTTCAGCGGGATTTCCAAAATGTTGAAAGGACCTCTAAACATGTCGACCTTGGTTTTCAGAATCACTCCTGGAGTCTGAGAGATTTGGACGTTAAAGCGTACCAATCTTGTTGAGGATTGGGAACCCTTCGCGAGAATGTCAAAAGTTTCAGCGGGATTTCCAAAATGTTGAAATGAACTCGAAACATGTCAGCCTTGGTTTTGAGAATCTCTCCTGGAGTTTGAGAGATTTGGACGTGAAAGGGTACCATTCTTGTCGGGGATTGGGAACCCTTCGCGAGAATGTCAAAAGTTTCAGCGGGATTTCCAAAATGTTGAAAGGAACTCGAAACATGTCAACCTTGGTTTTCAGAATCTCTCCTGGAGTTTGAGAGATCTGGACGTGAAAGGGTACCAATCTTGTCGGGGATTGGGAACCCTTCGCGAGAATGTCAAAAGTTTCAGCGGGATTTCCAAAATGTTGAAAGGACCTCCAAACATGTCAACCTTGGTTTTGAGAATCTCTCCTGGAGTCTGAGAGATTTGGACGTGAAAGGGTACCAATCTTGTCGGGGATTGGGAACCCTTTGCGAGAATGTCAAAAGTTTCAGCGGGATTTCCAAAATGTTGAAAGGACCTCCAAACATGTCAACCTTGGTTTTGAGAATCTCTCCTGGAGTTTGAGAGATTTGGACGTGAAAGGGTACCAATCTTGTCTGGGATTGGGAACCCTTCGCGAGAATGTCAAAAGTTTCAGCGGGATTTCCAAAATGTTGAAAGGAACTCGAAACATGTCAACCTTGGTTTTGAGAATCTCTCCTGGAGTTTGAGAGATCTGGATGTGAAAGGGTACCAATCTTGTCGGGGATTGGGAACCCTTTGCGAGAATGTCAAAAGTTTCAGCGGGATTTCCAAAATGTTGAAAGGACCTCTAAACATGTCGACCTTGGTTTTCAGAATCACTCCTGGAGTCGGAGAGATTTGGACGTTAAAGCGTACCAATCTTGTTGAGGATTGGGAACCCTTCGCGAGAATGTCAAAAGTTTCAGCGGGATTTCCAAAATGTTGAAATGAACTCGAAACATGTCAGCCTTGGTTTTGAGAATCTCTCCTGGAGTTTGAGAGATTTGGACGTGAAAGGGTACCATTCTTGTCGGGGATTGGGAACCCTTCGCGAGAATGTAAAAAGTTTCAGCGGGATTTCCAAAATGTTGAAATGAACTCAAAACATGTCAGCCTTGGTTTTGAAAATCTCTCCTGGAGTTTGAGAGATTTGGACGTGAAAGGGTACCAACCTTGTCGGGGATTGGGAACCCTTCGCGAGAATGTCAAAAGTTTCAGCGGGATTTCCAAAATGTTGAAAGGACCTCCAAACATGTCAACCTTGGTTTTGAGAATCTCTCCTGGAGTTTGAGAGATTTGGACGTGAAAGGGTACCAATCTTGTCGGGGATTGGGAACCCTTCGCGAGAATGTCAAAAGTTTCAGCGGGATTTCCAAAATGTTGAAAGGAACTCGAAACATGTCAACCTTGGTTTTGAGAATCTCTCCTGGAGTTTGAGATATCTGGATGTGAAAGGGTACCAATCTTGTCGGGGATTGGGAACCCTTTGCGAGAATGTCAAAAGTTTCAGCGGGATTTCCAAAATGTTGAAAGGACCTCTAAACATGTCGACCTTGGTTTTCAGAATCACTCCTGGAGTCTGAGAGATTTGGACGTTAAAGCGTACCAATCTTGTTGAGGATTGGGAACCCTTCGCGAGAATGTCAAAAGTTTCAGCGGGATTTCCAAAATGTTGAAAGGAACTCGAAACATGGCAACCTTGGTTTTGAGAATCACTCCTGGAGTCTGAGAGATTTGGACGTGAAAGCGTACCAATCTTGTCGGGGATTGGGAACCCTTTGCGAGAATGTCAAAAGTTTCAGCGGGATTTCCAAAATGTTGAAAGGAACTCGAAACATGTCAACCTTGGTTTTCAGAATCTCTCCTGGAGTTTGAGAGATCTGGACGTGAAAGGGTACCAATCTTGTCGGGGATTGGGAACCCTTCGCGAGAATGTCAAAAGTTTCAGCGGGATTTCCAAAATGTTGAAAGGATCTCCAAACATGTCAACCTTGGTTTTGAGAATCTCTCCTGGAGTCTGAGAGATTTGGACGTGAAAGGGTACCAATCTTGTCGGGGATTGGGAACCCTTCGCGAGAATGTCAAAAGTTTCAGCGGGATTTCCAAAATGTTGAAATGAACTCGAAACATGTCAGCCTTGGTTTTGAAAATCTCTCCTGGAGTTTGAGAGATTTGGACGTGAAAGGGTACCATTCTTGTCGGGGATTGGGAACCCTTCGCGAGAATGTCAAAAGTTTCAGCGGGATTTCCAAAATGTTGAAATGAACTCGAAACATGTCAGCCTTGGTTTTGAAAATCTCTCCTGGAGTTTGAGAGATTTGGACGTGAAAGGGTACCATTCTTGTCGGGGATTGGGAATCCTTTGCGAGAATGTCAAAAGTTTCAGCGGGATTTCCAAAATGTTGAAAGGACCTCCAAACATGTCAACCTTGGTTTTGAGAATCTCTCCTGGAGTTTGAGAGATTTGGACGTGAAAGGGTACCAATCTTGTCAGGGATTGGGAACCCTTCGCGAGAATGTCAAAAGTTTCAGCGGGATTTCCAAAATGTTGAAAGGAACTCGAAACATGTCGACCTTGGTTTTGAGAATCTCTCCTGGAGTTTGAGAGATCTGGATGTGAAAGGGTACCAATCTTGTCGGGGATTGGGAACCCTTTGCGAGAATGTCAAAAGTTTCAGCGGGATTTCCAAAATGTTGAAAGGACCTCTAAACATGTCGACCTTGGTTTTCAGAATCACTCCTGGAGTCTGAGAGATTTGGACGTTAAAGCGTACCAATCTTGTTGAGGATTGGGAACCCTTCGCGAGAATGTCAAAAGTTTCAGCGGGATTTCCAAAATGTTGAAATGAACTCGAAACATGTCAGCCTTGGTTTTGAGAATCTCTCCTGGAGTTTTAGAGATTTGGACGTGAAAGGGTACCATTCTTGTCGGGGATTGGGAACCCTTCGCGAGAATGTCAAAAGTTTCAGCGGGATTTCCAAAATGTTGAAAGGAACTCGAAACATGGCAACCTTGGTTTTCAGAATCTCTCCTGGAGTTTGAGAGATCTGGATGTGAAAGGGTACCAATCTTGTCGGGGATTGGGAACCCTTCGCGAGAATGTCAAAAGTTTCAGCGGGATTTCCAAAATGTTGAAATGACCTCCAAACATGTCAACCTTGGTTTTGAGAATCTCTCCTGGAGTCTGAGAGATTTGGACGTGAAAGGGTACCAATCTTGTCGGGGATTGGGAACCCTTTGCGAGAATGTCAAAAGTTTCAGCGGGATTTCCAAAATGTTGAAATGAACTCGAAACATGGCAACCTTGGTTTTGAGAATCTCTCCTGGAGTTTGAGAGATTTGCACGTGAAAGGGTACCATTCTTGTCGGGGATTGGGAACCCTTCGCGAGAATGTAAAAAGTTTCAGTGGGATTTCCAAAATGTTGAAATGAACTCGAAACATGTCAGCCTTGGTTTTGAAAATCTCTCCTGGAGTTTGAGAGATTTGGACGTGAAAGGGTACCAACCTTGTCGGGGATTGGGAACCCTTTGCGAGAATGTCAAAAGTTTCAGCGGGATTTCCAAAATGTTGAAAGGACCTCCAAACATGTCAACCTTGGTTTTGAGAATCTCTCCTGGAGTTTGAGAGATTTGGACGTGAAAGGGTACCAATCTTGTCGGGGATTGGGAACCCTTCGCGAGAATGTCAAAAGTTTCAGCGGGATTTCCAAAATGTTGAAAGGAACTCGAAACATGTCAACCTTGGTTTTGAGAATCTCTCCTGGAGTTTGAGAGATCTGGATGTGAAAGGGTACCAATCTTGTCGGGGATTGGGAACCCTGTCGTGGAATGCAACCCCCCTTCAGTTTGGAAGGAGCAGGCATGTCTCCCTCTTTATCTGATATTTGAGGCTAACAGCTTCTTTTGTTTGGCCCCAGAGCACCCTAGCCAGACCCATTAGCCCAGTCTCTGGGCACCCACAGGCAGTGTGGGGGATGATGGAAGGCTCCAGGGGTGCCCACTCCAGTGTGGGGGTGCAGAGAAGCTTCTAGAGTGCCTACACGTCATAATCTGATCAGCCAATATAAAAAACGGGACACTCGTCGGCGACTCGGCCCATTGTGCGGGTCCCTCGGAGCACGAGCTTGGCCCCTGCCGCCGGGAGCCACGGGCCCCCCCGCTCCCCGGGATGGAGACTCCACTTGCCTTGCCGCCACGTGTGTAAGTAAAACTTCTCGCAGGATTGCGAGTACATTTATACTTTTCGTGCACATTTGCACATATATTTTTCGTGCACATTTGCACGGGTACTTTAAATTAATCCTCGCACAGTCGCGAGTGGCCGCTGAGAGCCCCTCGCACAACCGCGAGTGTATTTTCCTCCCGTGCTTTCAGATAAGCACGTGTAGGATTCCGTGCACACTGGCACGGGTAAGTAAATTATTTCCTCGCACAATTGCGAGTGTATTATAAATTTACCCTCGCGGAATCGCGAGTGCACACTTCTCGTACTCACTACGAGTACGTGCATCTCTTTTGCACCGTATTTTGGCAAGTGTGTGCTTCTCCGGGACCCAAGGCTCGGCCCCGGCATTGTTTTGGTGCAGCCACGTGCATGCACACTGTGGACCGCTGTTGTATTAGTTGCTGCCCCTTCAAATTATTTCCTCAACTGATAATCCGAACCTGTATTTAAGTCACTTGTGGAGTGCAAGAACCCTGTTTCTCATTGGTTTAATAAAGGTTGTTGTGGACTCTCTTGTCCCTTAAATTAACCTTGGGGTGCCTCCATGTAATATTTCGTGACAATTTTGGCGTAGTCGGCAGGATATCAGAAATGGAGGAATTATTTGGAGGGTTAAGCAATATCTCTGCAGTAACCTGGGGTCTTGCAGTTATGTGGGCTGCCGTGTGTTTCAGTTTGGGTGTGTGCTTAAAGGTAGCACAGGATCTGTGTAAACTTAAGCACCGAATGGAGGAAAACCTTTCGCGGGAAAGTGAACAATTTGACTCTTTAAGGCAGGACCTTTCGTGGCAAAGCAAACAGTTTGACTTTTTAAAGCAAAACCTTTCGCGGCAAAGTGAGCAGTCCGAGCTTTTTAAGCAGGACCTCTCCCGGCAAAGCGAAAAGTTTGACTCTTTAAAGGAGGACCTTTCGCGGCAAAGCGAAAAGTTTGACTCTTTGAAGCAAAACCTTTCGTGGCAAAGCGAGCAGACTGACCTTTTTAAGCAGGACTTTTCGCGGCAAAGCGAAAAGTTTGACTCTTTGAAGCAAAACTTTTTGCGGCAAAGCGAACAGTTTGACTCTCTAATACAGGACTTTTCGCGGCAAAGCATACGGTCGGATTATTTAGAACAGAGATTTGGCTTGTTAGAACAGAAACTTGGCTTTTTGGAACAAAAACTTGAATTTTTGTTAGTTAATATGAGAGCCGCCTCTAGCGTCTCCCCATTTCAGGCGTGCCCCTCGGCCCCCCCGCTTCTCGACAAAGATACTGATTCTGAAAACAGTGTTGATGAGATGGGGGTAGAAACAAAGGACGTGCGTCCTCTTATTAGAACCGAGACACATACGGATGGACGAGGCAGAAATCCACGCACGGCTACCCATAGCATGCCATATTCGGGACTGGAGCTAAGAGATTTACAAACTAGATTCTCACGGAAGCCGGGCGAGACAGAGACTGAATATCTTTGGCGCGTTTCACTTACTGGGGGTGATAGAATATTACTGAGTAAGGACGAGGCCACAGGTTTCTGGGGCCCAGGAGTATTTTTAAGTGATGGTCCAGACGGTGATCAGTCCATTACATCTCGTGTAGCTTACTGGGCTGGTGGTCTAGATCCCAGGGAACGTGGGGAGCCAGTGTCAATTGTTATAAAAGGTATATCAGATCTTGCCGAGGGAGTTCAAAAGGCGGCTTGTATACAAGCAATGTATGAACGAGGCCGGCAGTCCCACCCTATGGCGGCGCCAGTGGATCCGGTCCACCTTCGGCTGCTTATTAAAGGATTACCGGATGCCTTAAAAATATATGTCCAGTCCCTTAAGGAAAAAATTCAGGGAGCTATTGATCGTAATAAGCAAAATCCCCGAAGTCCTCCTGAACATGTATTAACCTGGGCGGAAATTTTACACAATGTGATTACACATGGGCGCGAGATGGGGTGGGTAGACCCGAGCGGCAGCCCGTGCAGAAGCCGAACGGTCCGGAAGACGAGCCGAGCCGAGCCTCTTCAGGGATCGCCCCCCACCAGGCCGCCCCCCTCGTCGCAGAAACCGGAGCGTTTTGGCTGCCAGGCAGATCAGAGTAGCAGTTTGCAGCGCAGCAGTCTCTGGCGCCGTGCGGCTGGTCTGGGTGTGCCCCGAACACTGCTACATAAGCTTTCCACTGAGCATTTACAGGAGCTGGTGGAATATTTAGAGGGAAGATCAGAAAACAAAGAGAAGGCACCGGTAACCGCCCCCCTCCCTGAGGACAAGCGAAACACTAACCCTTTCGTATTCTCACAAAGGGAGCCAAAAAACTGGTAGGAGCGGATGGGAACCAGGACCGCCCCACCCGCTTTGTATTTTCTTGCCAATGGTCCGGTGATAAAGAACCATACATACATATCCCCGTTGGTCCAAGGCGGATAAGTGTGAAATTTCTAATTGACACGGGCGCACAAATCAGTGTTTTGAACAGGCGGCAAGCTGACAAACTCGGGATTAAACCATCAAGGAAAGCCATCAATATTGTGGGGGTAACGGGTGTAGCAGAGAGGTGCCCTTTAGCTCGAACCCACCTTTTGCTGCCTGGGGAAAAGCGGACAACGAGTGTGGAAGTTGCCCTGAGTCCTTATAAGGCAAACATATTGGGATTCGATATTTTGGCAGGTAGACGGTGGTGCTTACCTAATGGGGAGATTTGGAGCTTTGGGAGTCACAGAGCAGAGGTAGCCCGCATTAGAATATTGCCATTTACCTCTGCACCCTTGCAACTCGAAGGAACTACTGACATTAGGATTTTGCAACTTGCTCCTGCTCCACCCACATCTACAATAACCCGTACTCCACAATACCCCCTGCCAAATGCAGCAAAACGGGGCACTACGGAAGTTATTAATGATCTTGAAGAAAGACAAATGATTAGCCGCGGCGTCCAAACGGTCCCTTCCCCGTACCGGCAACTCGGATGGTCTGGCACAGCAAAGCCCCACCTCACGAGTGCCGGCGACTGCCCCGGGACTGGCGGCGCGAAACGGAGCAGCCGGAAAGAGCTGCTAGAAACACATGTCCAGTACGGGCATGACCCGAAAAACGGAGGCAAACTTCCCCCCGTAAAACTTCTGCCGCCTGCCCGCGCATCTCCTCCTGGCTGGCCGCCCCCCCCCCGCCTCGCTGCAGGTGGGAGTGTCCCCTCACTATTTCAAAGTGAGGAAGAAAAAAAAAAAAAAAAAAAAAAAAAAGCCGCGGCTTGGGACCAGCGACCCCGCCCGCAGCTCAGTGCTCTCTGAGGTTCAGAAGCAGCCCCCATTAGGACCCGGCAATGTGCCTCAGCACTGCTGCTTACTAAAAGTAGCTGCTAATATTACTTCCTATCAAAAAAATTTACTGGCACTCCACTGCGGCTAAATGGGGCATTATGGAGGTCATTAATGATATTGATAAAGACCTGCCCCCAGAACAAAAGGTCCAAGAGATAGTTCCTGCTCAGAAACTTCTGAGCTAGTTCAACATGTTAACTATGAAAGCCCGGTTCCAAAGGGACCGAGATCTGTTTTTGTGTTTTCTTGCAGGGCGAAGAAAGATGACAGGGTGGAAGAGAAGTACAGATGCGTGTACCTCCACAACAAGCTGTCTCATATTAAGGGACTAATAGGGGATCTTGACCAGCAGCAAGCAGAGTCATGGCACTAGTGTTTGCTTCGGCCTGGACATTTGAACGAACTGTACCTTTTAAGATTCTTTTCATATTTGAAGCTGCTTTTTCTGGTTCCTTCTTTTCTACAAAACTTATGTTTGTCCATTGGAATAGCAAATTGAAATGTCCTTGGATAAATATAAGGCTGTTTTCTGAAGATTTTAAATAACAATAAGCCATTGCTTTTGGAGGGTTAAAGAGGCATGTAACCTTTTAACTTAAACCCCCCATTGCGGTGGTTGCCTTAAGGTGTTTGCTTGTGTGTGTTTGGTGTAAAGTTTTAGCTACACCAGTTCCCCATTGCTGCAGCAGCCAGGGACCCCACACGGCCTATGGGTGTCTGGGCGCGTGCAATTTAACGTGTGTGTGTGCACGAGTGCCTGATGGGGAATGCAAAATAAAGCTGCTACTCTTAGGTAAGCCAAATGCTCAGGTTAAAACAACTGATAAGTGTTGCTGTAGGTTTTTCCTACAAAATCTCTGTTTCTATTGTGGAAGAAGATCCAAACAACACCAACAATGACGGGGTGGAAAAGGTTCCAGCTAACACCAGCAAGCCATTCAGAAGGAAGGCCTTCACAGGAATGGAAGCACTAATGAGCTGTGACTGATGCTGGGACTCAATAATTACCTTGGGCAATTGTTGATTGTTGTAATTACCTCAATTCTATTGTATACTGTTATTAATAACTGTTTTGCAGGGGTAAGTCAACACATGCTATATGGTGATCCACAGTGGACATTAAGGCTCACCGGCAGAACTGTCCCCTTTTTACTTTGGAGGCAAGAGGTGAATATAACACCACTCCAGAGTTACATATATCAGATTATGACTATAGTCACAGGGTGGGATTGTCGTGGAATGCAACCCCCCTTCAGTTTGGAAGGAGCAGGCATGTCTCCCTCTTTATCTGATATTTGAGGCTAACAGCTTCTTTTGTTTGGCCCCAGAGCACCCTAGCCAGACCCATTAGCCCAGTCTCTGGGCACCCACAGGCAGTGTGGGGGATGATGGAAGGCTCCAGGGGTGCCCACTCCAGTGTGGGGGTGCAGAGAAGCTTCTAGAGTGCCTACACGTCATAATCTGATCAGCCAATATAAAAAACGGGACACTCGTCGGCGACTCGGCCCATTGTGCGGGTCCCTCGGAGCACGAGCTTGGCCCCTGCCGCCGGGAGCCACGGGCCCCCCCGCTCCCCGGGATGGAGACTCCACTTGCCTTGCCGCCACGTGTGTAAGTAAAACTTCTCGCAGGATTGCGAGTACATTTATACTTTTCGTGCACATTTGCACATATATTTTTCGTGCACATTTGCACGGGTACTTTAAATTAATCCTCGCACAGTCGCGAGTGGCCGCTGAGAGCCCCTCGCACAACCGCGAGTGTATTTTCCTCCCGTGCTTTCAGATAAGCACGTGTAGGATTCCGTGCACACTGGCACGGGTAAGTAAATTATTTCCTCGCACAATTGCGAGTGTATTATAAATTTACCCTCGCGGAATCGCGAGTGCACACTTCTCGTACTCACTACGAGTACGTGCATCTCTTTTGCACCGTATTTTGGCAAGTGTGTGCTTCTCCGGGACCCAAGGCTCGGCCCCGGCATTGTTTTGGTGCAGCCACGTGCATGCACACTGTGGACCGCTGTTGTATTAGTTGCTGCCCCTTCAAATTATTTCCTCAACTGATAATCCGAACCTGTATTTAAGTCACTTGTGGAGTGCAAGAACCCTGTTTCTCATTGGTTTAATAAAGGTTGTTGTGGACTCTCTTGTCCCTTAAATTAACCTTGGGGTGCCTCCATGTAATATTTCGTGACAAACCCTTTGCGAGAATGTCAAAAGTTTCAGCGGGATTTCCAAAATGTTGAAAGGACCTCTAAACATGTCGACCTTGGTTTTCAGAATCACTCCTGGAGTCTGAGAGATTTGGACGTTAAAGCGTACCAATCTTGTTGAGGATTGGGAACCCTTCGCGAGAATGTCAAAAGTTTCAGCGGGATTTCCAAAATGTTGAAAGGAACTCGAAACATGGCAACCTTGGTTTTGAGAATCACTCCTGGAGTCTGAGAGATTTGGACATGAAAGCGTACCAATCTTGTCGGGGATTGGGAACCCTTTGCGAGAATGTCAAAAGTTTCAGCGGGATTTCCAAAATGTTGAAAGGAACTCGAAACATGTCAACCTTGGTTTTCAGAATCTCTCCTGGAGTTTGAGAGATCTGGACGTGAAAGGGTACCAATCTTGTCGGGGATTGGGAACCCTTCGCGAGAATGTCAAAAGTTTCAGCGGGATTTCCAAAATGTTGAAAGGACCTCAAAACATGTCAACCTTGGTTTTGAGAATCTCTCCTGGAGTCTGAGAGATTTGGACGTGAAAGGGTACCAATCTTGTCGGGGATTGGGAACCCTTCGCGAGAATGTCAAAAGTTTCAGCGGGATTTCCAAAATGTTGAAATGAACTCGAAACATGTCAGCCTTGGTTTTGAAAATCTCTCCTGGAGTTTGAGAGATTTGGACGTGAAAGGGTACCATTCTTGTCGGGGATTGGGAACCCTTCGCGTGAATGTAAAAAGTTTCAGCGGGATTTCCAAAATGTTGAAATGAACTCGAAACATGTCAACCTTGGTTTTGAAAATCTCTCCGGGAGTTTGAGAGATTTGGACGTGAAAGGGTACCATTGTTGTCGGGGATTGGGAACCCTTCGCGAGAATGTCAAAAGTTTCAGCGGGATTTCCAAAATGTTGAAAGGACCTCCAAACATGTCAACCTTGGGTTTGAGAATCTCTCCTGGAGTTTGAGAGATTTGGACGTGAAAGGGTACCAATCTTGTCGGGGATTGGGAACCCTTCGCGAGAATGTCAAAAGTTTCAGCGGGATTTCCAAAATGTTGAAATGAAATTGAAACATGTCGACCTTGGTTTTCAGAATCACTCCTGGAGTCTGAGAGATTTGGACGTTAAAGCGTACCAATCATGTTGAGGATTGGGAACCCTTCGCGACAATGTCAAAAGTTTCAGCGGGATTTCCAAAATGTTGAAAGGAACTCGAAACATGGCAACCTTGGGTTTGAGAATCTCTCCTGGAGTTTGAGAGATTTGGACGTGAAAGGGTACCATTCTTGTCGGGGATTGGGAACCCTTCGCAAGAATGTCAAAAGTTTCAGCGGGATTTCCAGAATGTTGAAAGGAACTCGAAACATGGCCACCTTGGTTTTGAGATTCTCTCCTGGAGTTTGAGAGATTTGGACGTGAAAGGGTACCAATCTTGTCGGGGATTGGGAACCCTTTGCGAGAATGTCAAAAGTTTCAGCGGGATTTCCAAAATGTTGAAAGGAACTCGAAACATGTCAACCTTGGTTTTGAGAATCTCTCCTGGAGTTTGAGAGATTTTGGATGTGAAAGGTTATCAACCTTGTCTGGGAATAGGAACCCTTCGCGAGAATGCCAAAAGTTTCAGCGGGATTTCCAAAATGTTGAAGGGAACTCGAAACATGTCAACCTTGGTTTTGAGAATCCCTCCTGGAGTTTGAGAGATCTGGATGTGAAAGGGTACCAATCTTGTCGGGGATTGGGAACCCTTCGCGAGAATGTCAGAAGTTACAGCGGGATTTCCAAAATGTTGAAAGGAAGTCGAAACATGTCAACCTTGGTTTTGAGAATCTCTCCTGGAGTTTTAGAGATTTGGACATGAAAGGGTACCAATCTTGTCGGGGATTGGGAACCCTTCGGGAGAATGTCAAAAGTTTCAGCGGGATTTCCAAAATGTTGAAATGAACTCGAAACATGTCAACCTTGGTTTTGAGAATTTCTCCTGGAGTTTTAGAGATTTGGACGTGAAAGGGTACCAATCTTGTCTGGGATTGGGAACCCTTTGCGAGAATGTCAGAAGTTACAGCGGGATTTCCAAAATGTTGAAAGGAACTCTAAACATGGCAACCTTGGTTTTGAGAATCTCTCCTGGAGTTTTAGAGATTTGGACGTGAAAGGGTACCATTCTTGTCGGGGATTGGGAACCCTTCGCGAGAATGTCAAAAGTTTCAGCGGGATTTCCAAAATGTTGAAAGGAGCTCTAAACATGGCAACCTTGGTTTGGAGAATCTCTCCTGGAGTTTGAGAGATTTGGACGTGAAAGGGTACCAATCTTGTCGGGGATTGGGAACCCTTCGCGAGAATGTCAAAAGGTTCAGCGGGATTTCCAAAATGTTGAAAGGAACTCGAAACATGTCAACCTTGGTTTTGAGAATCTCTCCTGGAGTTTTAGAGATTTTGGATGTGAAAGGGTATCAACCTTGTCTGGGAATAGGACCCCTTCGCGAGAATGCCAAAAGTTTCAGCGGGATTTCCAAAATGTTGAAGGGAACTCGAAACATGTCAACCTTGGTTTTGAGAATCCCTCCTGGAGTTTGAGAGATCTGGATGTGAAAGGGTACCAATCTTGTCGGGGATTGGGAACCCTTCGCGAGAATGTCACAAGTTACAGCGGGATTTCCAAAATGTTGAAAGGAACTCGAAACATGGCAACCTTGGTTTGGAGAATCTCTCCTGGAGTTTTAGAGATTTGGTCGTGAAAGGGTACCAATCTTGTCGGGGATTGGGAACCCTTCGCGAGAATGTCAAAAGTTTCAGCGGGATTTCCAAAATGTTGAAATGAACTCGAAACATGTCAGCCTTGGTTTTGAGAATCTCTCCTGGAGTTTGAGAGATTTGGACGTGAAAGGGTACCATTCTTGTCGGGGATTGGGAACCTTTGGCGAGAATGTCAAAAGTTTCAGCGGGATTTCCAAAATGTTGAAATGAACTCTAAACATGTCAACCTTGGTTTTGAGAATTTCTCCTGGAGTTTTAGAGATTTGGACATGAAAAGGTACCATTCTTGTCGGGTTTAGGAACCCTTCGCGAGAATGTCAAAAGTTTCAGCGGGATTTCCAAAATGTTGAAAGGAGCTCGAAACATGGCAACCTTGGTTTTCAGAATCTCTCCTGGAGTTTGAGAGATTTGGACGTGAAAGGGTACCATTCTTGTCGGGGATTGGGAACCCTTCGCGAGAATGTCCAAAGTTTCAGCGGGATTTCCAAAATGTTGAAATGAAATCGAAACATGTCAACCTTGGTTTGGAGAATCTCTCCTGGAGTTTGAGAGATTTCGACGTGAAAGGGTACCATTCTTGTCGGGGATTGGGAACCCTTCGCGAGAATGTCAAAAGTTTCAGCGGGATTTCCAGAATGTTGAAAGGAACTCGAAACATGGCAACCTTGGTTTTGAGATTCTCTCCTGGAGTTTTAGAGATTTGGACGTGAAAGGGTACCAATCTTGTCGGGGATTGGGAACCCTTTGCGAGAATGTCAAAAGTTTCAGCGGGATTTCCAAAATGTTGAAAGGAACTCGAAACATGTCAACCTTGGTTTTGAGAATCTCTCCTGGAGTTTTAGAGATTTTGGATGTGAAAGGGTATCAACCTTGTCTGGGAATAGGAACCCTTCGCGAGAATGTCAAAAGTTTCAGCGGGATTTCCAAAATGTTGAAGGGAACTCGAAACATGTCAACCTTGGTTTTGAGAATCCCTCCTGGAGTTTGAGAGATTTGGATGTGAAAGGGTACCAATCTTGTCGGGGATTGGGAACCTTTGGCGAGAATGTCAAAAGTTTCAGCGGGATTTCCAAAATGTTGAAATGAACTCGAAACATGTCAACCTTGGTTTTGAGAATTTCTCCTGGAGTTTTAGAGATTTGGACGTGAAAGGGTACCAATCTTGTCGGGGATTGGGAACCCTTTGCGAGAATGTCAGAAGTTACAGCGGGATTTCCAAAATGTTGAAAGGAACTCTAAACATGGCAACCTTGGTTTTGAGAATCTCTCCTGGAGTTTTACAGATTTGGACATGAAAGGGTACCATTCTTGTCGGGGATTGGGAACCCTTCGCGAGAATGTCAAATGTTTCAGTGGGATTTCCAAAATGTTGAAAGGAGCTCGAAACATGGCAACCTTGGTTTTGAGAATCTCTCCTGGAGTTTGAGAGATTTGGACGTGAAAGGGTACCATTCTTGTCGGGGATTGGGAACCCTTCGCGAGAATGTCCAAAGTTTCAGCGGGATTTCCAAAATGTTGAAAGGAACTCGAAACATGGCAACCTTGGTTTTGAGAATCTCTCCTGGAGTTTGAGAGATTTGTACGTGAAAGTGTACCAGTCTTGTCAGGGATTGGGAACCCTTCACGAGAATGTAAAAAGTTTAAGCGGGATTTCCAAAATATTGAAAGGACCTCGAAACATGGCAACCTTGGTTTTGAGAATCTCTCCTAGAGTTTTAGAGATGTGGTCGTGAAAGGGTACCATTCTTGTCGGGGATTGGGAACCCTTCGCGAGAATGTCGAAATTTTCAGCGGGATTTCCAAAATGTTGAAAGGAACTCTAAACATGTCAACCTTGGTTTTGAGAATCTCTCCTGGAGTTTGAGAGATTTGGACGTGAAAGGGTACCATTCTAGTCGGGGATTGGGAACCCTTCGCGAGAATGTCAAAAGTTTCAGCGGGATTTCCAAAATGTTGAAAGGAACTCGAAACATGTCAACCTTGGTTTTGAGAATTTCTCCTGGAGTTTTAGAGATTTGGACATGAAAGCGTACCAATCTAGTCGGGGATTGGGAACCCTTCGCGAGAATGTCAAAAGGTTCAGCGGGATTTCCAAAATGTTGAAAGGAACTCGAAACATGTCAACCTTGGTTTTGAGAATCTCTCCTGGAGTTTGAGAGATTTTGGATGTGAAAGGGTATCAACCTTGTCTGGGAATAGGAACCCTTCGCGAGAATGCCAAAAGTTTCAGCGGGATTTCCAAAATGTTGAAGGGAACTCGAAACATGTCAACCTTGGTTTTGAGAATCCCTCCTGGAGTTTGAGAGATCTGGACGTGAAAGGGTACCAATCTTGTCGGGGATTGGGAACCCTTCGCGAGACTGTCAGAAGTTACAGCGGGATTTCCAAAATGTTGAAAGGAAGTCGAAACATGGCAACCTTGGTTTGGAGAATCTCTCCTTGAGTTTTAGAGATTTGGACATGAAAGGGTACCAATCTTGTCGGGGATTGGGAACCCTTCGCGAGAATGTCAAAAGTTTCAGCAGGATTTCCAAAATGTTGAAATGAACTCGAAACATGTCAGCCTTGGTTTTGAGAATCTCTCCTGGAGTTTGAGAGATTTGGACGTGAAAGGGTACCATTCTTGTCGGGGATTGGGAACCTTTGGCGAGAATGTCAAAAGTTTCAGCGGGATTTCCAAAATGTTGAAATGAACTCGAAACATGTCAACCTTGGTTTTGAGAATTTCTCCTGGAGTTTTAGAGATTTGGACGTGAAAGGGTACCAATCTTGTCGGGGATTGGGAACCCTTTGCGAGAATGTCAGAAGTTTCAGCAGGATTTCCAAAATGTTGAAAGGAACTCGAAACATGTCAACCTGGTTTTGAGAATCTCTCCTGGAGTTTGAGAGATCTGGACGTGAAAGGGTACCAATCTTGTCGGGGATTGGGAACCCTTCGCGAGAATGTCAAAAGTTTCAGCGGGATTTCCAAAATGTTGAAATGAAATTGAAACATGTCAACCTTGGTTTTGAGAATCTCTCCTGGAGTTTGATAGATTTGGACGTGAAAGGGTACCATTCTTGTCGGGGATTGGGAACCCTTCGCGAGAATGTCAAAAGTTGCAGCGGGATTTCCAAAATGTTGAAAGGAACTCGAAACATGTCAACCTTGGTTTTGAGTATCTCTCCTGGAGTTTGAGAGATCTGGATGTGAAAGGGTACCAATCTTGTCGGGGATTGGGAACCCTTCGCGAGACTGTCAGAAGTTACAGCGGGATTTCCAAAATGTTGAAAGGAACTCGAAACATGTCAACCTTGGTTTTGAGAATCTCTCCTGGAGTTTGAGAGATCTGGACATGAAAGGGTATCAATCTTGTCGGGGATTGGGAACCCTTCGCGAGAATGTCAAAAGTTTCAGCGGGATTTCCAAAATGTTGAAAGGAACTCGAAACATGGCAACCTTGGTTTTGAGAATCACTCCTGGAGTCTTAGAGATTTGGACGTGAAAGCGAACCAATCTTGTCAGGGATTGAGAACCCTTCGCGAGAATGTCAAAAGTTTCAGCGGGATTTCCAAAATGTTGAAAGGAACTCGAAACATGTCAACTTTGGTTTTGAGAATCTCTCCTGGAGTTTGAGAGATTTGGACGTGAAAGGGTACCAATCTTGTCGGAGATTGGGAACCCTTCGCGAGAATGTCAAAAGTTTCAGCGGGATTTCCAAAATGTTGAAAGGAGCTCGAAACATGGCAACCTTGGTTTTGAGAATCTCTCCTGGAGTTTGAGAGATTTGGACGTGAAAGGGTACCAATCTTGTCGGGGATTGGGAACCCTTCGCGAGAATGTCAAAAGTTACAGCGGGATTTCCAAAATGTTGAAAGGACCTCTAAACATGTCAACCTTGGTTTTGAGAATCTCTCCTGGAGTTTTAGATATTTGGACGTGAAAGGGTACCATTCTTGTCGGGGATTGGGAACCCTTCGCGAGAATGTCAGAAGTTTCAGCGGGATTTCCAAAATGTTGAAAGGAACTCTAAACATGGCAACCTTGGGTTTGAGAATCTCACCTGGAGTTTGAGAGATTTGGACGTGAAAGGGTACCAATCTTGTCAGGGATTGGGAACCCTTCGCGAGAATGTCAAAAGTTTCAGCGGGATTTCCAGAATTTTTAATGGAACTCTGAACATGTCAACCTTGGTTTTGAGAATTTCTCCTGGAGTTTTAGAGATTTGGACGTGAAAGGGTACCATTCTTGTCGGGGATTGGGAACCCTTCGCGAGAATGTCAGAATTTAGAGCGGGATTTCCAAAATGTTGAAAGGAACTCTAAACATGGCAACCTTGGTTTTGAGAATCTCTCCTGGAGTTTGAGAGATTTGGACGTGAAAGGGTACCAATCTTGTCGGGGATTGGGAACCCTTCGCGAGAATGTCAAAAGTTTCAGTGGGATTTTCAGAATGTTGAATGGAACTCTAAACATGTCAATCTTGGTTTTGAGAATCTCTCCTGGAGTTTGAGAGATTTGGACGTGAAAGTGTACCAACCTTGTCGGGGATTGGGAACCCTTCGCGAGAATGTCAAAAGTTTCAGCGGGATTTCCAAAATGTTGAAACGAGCTCGAAACATGTCAACCTTGGTTTTGAGAATCTCTCCTGGAGTTTGAGAGATTTGGACGTGAAAGGGTACCAGTCTTGTCAGGGATTGGGAACCCTTCACGAGAATGTCAAAAGCTTAAGCGGGATTTCCAAAATATTGAAAGGACCTCGAAACATGTCAACCTTGGTTTTGAGAATCTCTCCTAGAGTTTGAGAGATTTGGTCGTGAAAGGGTACCATTCTTGTTGGGGATTGGGAACCCTTCGCGAGAATGTTTAAAGTTTCAGTGGGATTTCCAAAATGTTGAAAGGAACTCTAAACATGTCAACCTTGGGTTTGAGAATCTCTCCTTGAGTTTTAGAGATTTGGACGTGAAAGGGTACCAACCTTGTCGGGGATTAGGAACCCTTCGCGAGAATGTCAAAAGTTTCAGCGGGATTTCCAAAATGTTGGAAATAACTCTAAACATGGCAACCTTGGTTTTGAGAATTTCTCCTGGAGTTTTAGAGATTTGGACGTGAAAGGGTGCCATTCTTGTCGGGGATTGGGAACCCTTCGCGAGAATGTCAAAAGTTTCAGCGGGATTTCCAAAATGTTGAAAGGAACTCGAAACATGGCAACCTTGTTTTTGAGAATCCCTCCTGGAGTTTGAGAGATTTGGACGTGAAAGGGTACCATTCTTGTCGGGGATTGGGAACCCTTCGCGAGAATGTCAAAAGTTTCAGCGGGATTTCCAAAATGTTGAAAGGACCTCAAAACATGTCAACCTTGGTTTTGAGAATCTCTCCTGGAGTTTGAGAGATCTGGACGTGAAAGGGTACCAATCTTGTCGGGGATTGGGAACCCTTCGCGAGAATGTCAAAAGTTTCAGCGGGATTTCCAAAATGTTGAAAGGACCTCTAAACATGTCAACCTTGGTTTTGAGAATCTCTCCCGGAGTTTGAGAGATTTGGACGTGAAAGGGTACCAACCTTGTCGGGGATTGGGAACCCTTCGCGAGAACGTCAAAAGTTTCAGCGGGATTTCCAAAATGTTGAAAGGAACTCGAAACATGGCAACCTTGGGTTTGAGAATCTCTCCTGGAGTTTGAGAGATTTGGACGTGAAAGGGTACCAATCTTGTCGGGGATTGGGAACCCTTCGCGAGAATGTCAAAAGTTTCAGCGGGATTTCCAAAATGTTGAAACGAGCTCGAAACATGGCAACCTTGGTTTTCAGGATCTCTCCTGGAGTTTGAGAGATTTGGACGTGAAAGGGTACCAATCTTGTCGGGGATTGGGAACCCTTCGCGAGAATGTCAAAAGTTTCAGCGGGATTTCCAAAATATTGAAAACAACTCTAAACATGTCAACCTTGGTTTTGAGAATCTCTCCTGGAGTTTGAGAGATTTGGACGTGAAAGGGTACCATTCTTGTCGGGGATTGGGAACCCTTCGCGAGAATGTCAAAAGTTTCAGCGGGATTTCCAAAATGTTGAAAGGAGCTCGAAACATTGCAACCTTGGTTTTCAGAATCTCTCCTGGAGTTTGAGAGATTTGGACATGAAAGGGTACCAACCTTGTCGGGGATTGGGAACCCTTCGCGAGAATGTCAAAAGTTTCAGCGGGATTTCCAAAATATTGAAATGAACTCGAAACATGTCAACCTTGGTTTTGAGAATCTCTCCTGGAGTTTTAGAGATTTGGACGTGAAAGGGTACCAGTCTTGTCGGGGATTGGGAACCCTTCGCGAGAATGTCAAAAGCTTAAGCGGGATTTCCAAAATATTGAAAGGACCTCGAAACATGTCAACCTTGGTTTTGAGAATCTCTCCTAGAGTTTGAGAGATTTGGTCGTGAAAGGGTACCATTCTTGTTGGGGATTGGGAACCCTTCGCGAGAATGTTTAAAGTTTCAGTGGGATTTCCAAAATGTTGAAAGGAACTCTAAACATGTCAACCTTGGGTTTGAGAATCTCTCCTGGAGTTTTAGAGATTTGGACGTGAAAGGGTACCAACCTTGTCGGGGATTAGGAACCCTTCGCGAGAATGTCAAAAGTTTCAGCGGGATTTCCAAAATGTTGGAAATAACTCTAAACATGGCAACCTTGGTTTTGAGAATCTCTCCTGGAGTGTGAGAGATTTGGACGTGAAAGGGTACCAATCTTGTCGGGGATTGGGAACCCTTTGCGAGAATGTCAGAAGTTACAGCGGGATTTCCAAAATGTTGAAAGGAACTCTAAACATGGCAACCTTGGTTTTGAGAATCTCTCCTGGAGTTTTAGAGATTTGGACGTGAAAGGGTACCAATCTTGTCGGGGATTGGGAACCCTTCGCGAGAATGTCAGAAGTTTCAGCGGGATTTCCAAAATATTGAAATGAACTCGAAACATGTCAACCTTGGTTTTGAGAATCTCTCCTGGAGTTTTAGAGATTTGGACGTGAAAGGGTACCAGTCTTGTCGGGGATTGGGAACCCTTCGCGAGAATGTCAAAAGTTTCAGCGGGATTTCCAAAATGTTGAAAGGACCTCTAAACATGTCAACCTTGGTTTTGAGAATCTCTCCTTGAGTTTTAGAGATTTGGACGTGAAAGGGTACCAATCTTGTCGGGGATTGGGAAGCCTTCGCGAGAATGTCAAAAGTTTAAGCGGGATTTCCAAAATATTGAAATGAACTCGAAACATGTCAACCTTGGTTTTGAGAATTTCTCCTGGAGTTTGAGAGATTTGGACGTGAAAGGGTACCATTCTTGTCGGGGATTGGGAACCCTTCGCGAGAATGTCAAAAGTTTCAGCGGGATTTCCAAAATGTTGAAAGGACCTCTAAACAAGTCAACTTTGGTTTTGAGAATCTCTCCTGGAGTTTGAGAGATCTGGACGTGAAAGGGTACCAATCTTGTCGGGGATTGGGAACCCTTCGCGAGAATGTCAAAAGTTTCAGCGGGATTTCCAAAATGTTGAAAGGACCTCGAAACATGTCAACCTTGGTTTTGAGAATCTCTCCTTGAGTTTTAGAGATTTGGACGTGAAAGTGTACCAATCTTGTCGGGGATTGGGAACCCTTCGCGAGAATGTCAAAAGTTTCAGCGGGATTTCCAAAATATTGAAAACAACTCTAAACATGTCAACCTTGGTTTTGAGAATTTCTCCTGGAGTTTTAGAGATTTGGACGTGAAAGGGTACCATTCTTGTCGGGGATTGGGAACCCTTCGCGAGAATGTCAGAATTTACAGCGGGATTTCCAAAATGTTGAAAGGACCTCGAAACATGTCAACCTTGGTTTTGAGAATCTCTCCTGGAGTTTGAGAGATTTGGACGTGAAAGGGTACCATTCTTGTCGGGGATTGGGAACCCTTCGCGAGAATGTCAAAAGTTTCAGCGGGATTTCCAAAATGTTGAAAGGAGCTCGAAACATGGCAACCTTGGTTTTGAGAATCTCTCCTGGAGTTTGAGAGATTTGGACGTGAAAGGGTACCAACCTTGTCGGGGATTGGGAACCCTTCGCGAGAATGTCAAAAGTTTCAGCGGGATTTCCAAAATATTGAAATGAACTCGAAACATGTCAACCTTGGTTTTGAGAATCTCTCCTGGAGTTTTAGAGATTTGGACGTGAAAGGGTACCAGTCTTGTCGGGGATTGGGAACCCTTCGCGAGAATGTCAAAAGTTTCAGCGGGATTTCCAAAATGTTGAAAGGACCTCGAAACATGTCAACCTTGGGTTTGAGAATCTCTCCTGGAGTTTGAGAGATTTGGACGTGAAAGGGTACCAATCTTGTCGGGGATTGGGAACCCTTCGCGAGAATGTCAAAAGTTTCAGCGGGATTTCCAAAATATTGAAAACAACTCTAAACATGTCAACCTTGTTTTTGAGAATTTCTCCTGGAGTTTTAGAGATCTGGACGTGAAAGGGTACCATTCTTGTCGGGGATTGGGAACCCTTCGCGAGAATGTCAAAAGTTTCAGCGGGATTTCCAAAATATTGAAATGAACTCGAAACATGTCAACCTTGGTTTTGAGAATCTCTCCTGGAGTTTTAGAGATTTGGACGTGAATGGGTACCAGTCTTGTCGGGGATTGGGAACTCTTCGCGAAAATGTCAAAAGCTTAAGCGGGATTTCCAAAATATTGAAAGGACCTCGAAACATGTCAACCTTGGTTTTGAGAATCTCTCCTAGAGTTTGAGAGATTTGGTCGTGAAAGGGTACCATTCTTGTTGGGGATTGGGAACCCTTCGCGAGAATGTTTAAAGTTTCAGTGGGATTTCCAAAATGTTGAAAGGAACTCTAAACATGTCAACCTTGGTTTTGAGAATCTCTCCTTGAGTTTGAGAGATTTGGACGTGAAAGGGTACCATTCTTGTCGGGGATTGGGAACCCTTCGCGAGAATGTCAAAAGTTTCAGCGGGATTTCCAAAATGTTGAAAGGAACTCGAAACATGGCAACCTTGGGTTTGAGAATCTCTTCTGGAGTTTGAGAGATTTGGACGTGAAAGGGTACCTATCTTGTCGGGGATTGGGAACCCTTCGCGAGAATGTCAAAAGTTTCAGCGGGATTTCCAAAATATTGAAAACAACTCTAAACATGTCAACCTTGGTTTTGAGAATTTCTCCTGGACTTTAAGAGATTTGGACGTGAAAGGGTACCATTCTTGTCGGGGATTGGGAACCCTTCGCGAGAATGTCAGAATTTACAGCGGGATTTCCAAAATGTTGAAAGGAACTCGAAACATGGCAACCTTGGGTTTGAGAATCTCTCCTGGAGTTTGAGAGATTTGGACGTGAAAGGGTACCATTCTTGTCGGGGATTGGGAACCCTTCGCGAGAATGTCAAAAGTTTCAGCGGGATTTCCAAAATGTTGAAAGGAGCTCGAAACATGGCAACCTTGGTTTTCAGAATCTCTCCTGGAGTTTGAGAGATTTGGACGTGAAAGGGTACCAACCTTGTCGGGGATTGGGAACCCTTCGCGAGAATGTCAAAAGTTTCAGCGGGATTTCCAAAATATTGAAATGAACTCGAAACATGTCAACCTTGGTTTTGAGAATCTCTCCTGGAGTTTTAGAGATATGGACGTGAAAGGGTACCATTCTTGTCGGGGATTGGGAACCCTTCGCGAGAATGTCAAAAGTTTCAGCGGGATTTCCAAAATGTTGAAAGGAACTCGAAACATGGCAACCTTGGGTTTGAGAATCTCTCCTGGAGTTTGAGAGATTTGGACGTGAAAGGGTACCAATCTTGTCGGGGATTGGGAACCCTTCGCGAGAATGTCAAAAGTTTCAGCGGGATTTCCAAAATATTGAAAACAACTCTAAACATGTCAACCTTGGTTTTGAGAATTTCTCCTGGAGTTTTAGAGATTTGGACGTGAAAGGGTACCATTCTTGTCGGGGATTGGGAACCCTTCGCGAGAATGTCAGAATTTACAGCGGGATTTCCAAAACGTTGAAAGGAACTCGAAACATGGCAACCTTGGGTTTGAGAATCTCTCCTGGAGTTTGAGAGATTTGGACGTGAAAGGGTACCATTCTTGTCGGGGATTGGGAACCCTTCGCGAGAATGTCAAAAGTTTCAGCGGGATTTCCAAAATGTTGAAAGGAGCTCGAAACATGGCAACCTTGGTTTTCAGAATCTCTCCTGGAGTTTGAGAGATTTGGACGTGAAAGGGTACCAACCTTGTCGGGGATTGGGAACCCTTCGCGAGAATGTCAAAAGTTTCAGCGGGATTTCCAAAATATTGAAATGAACTCGAAACATGTCAACCTTGGTTTTGAGAATCTCTCCTGGAGTTTTAGAGATTTGGACGTGAAAGGGTACCAGTCTTGTCGGGGATTGAGAACCCTTCGCGAGAATGTCAAAAGCTTAAGCGGGATTTCCAAAATATTGAAAGGACCTCGAAACATGTCAACCTTGGTTTTGAGAATCTCTCCTAGAGTTTGAGAGATTTGGTCGTGAAAGGGTACCATTCTTGTTGGGGATTGGGAACCCTTCGCGAGAATGTTTAAAGTTTCAGTGGGATTTCCAAAATGTTGAAAGGAACTCTAAACATGTCAACCTTGGGTTTGAGAATCTCTCCTTGAGTTTTAGAGATTTGGACGTGAAAGGGTACCAACTTTGTCGGGGATTGGGAACCCTTCGCGAGAATGTCAAAAGTTTCAGCGGGATTTCCAAAATGTTGAAATAAACTCGAAACATGTCAACCTTGGTTTTGAGAATTTCTCCTGTAGTTTGAGAGATTTGGACATGAAAGGGTACCACTCTTGTCGGGGATTGGGAACCCTTCGCGAGAATGTCGCAAGTTTCAGCGGGATTTCCAAAATGTTGAAAGGACCTCGAAACATGTCAACCTTGGTTTTGAGAATCTCTCCTTGAGTTTGAGAGATTTGGACGTGAAAGGGTACCAACTTTGTCGGGGATTGGGAACCCTTCGCGAGAATGTCAAAAGTTTCAGCGGGATTTCCAAAATGTTGAAAGGAACTCGAAACATGGCAACCTTGGGTTTGAGAATCTCTCCTGGAGTTTGAGAGATTTGGACGTGAAAGGGTACCAATCTTGTCGGGGATTGGGAACCCTTCGCGAGAATGTCAAAAGTTTCAGCGGGATTTCCAAAATGTTGAAACGAGCTCGAAACATGGCAACCTTGGTTTTCAGAATCTCTCCTGGAGTTTGAGAGATTTGGACGTGAAAGGGTACCAATCTTGTCGGGGATTGGGAACCCTTCGCGAGAATGTCAAAAGTTTCAGCGGGATTTCCAAAATATTGAAAACAACTCTAAACATGTCAACCTTGGTTTTGAGAATTTCTCCTGGAGTTTTAGAGATTTGGACGTGAAAGGGTACCATTCTTGTCGGGGATTGGGAACCCTTCGCGAGAATGTCAAAAGTTTCAGCGGGATTTCCAAAATGTTGAAAGGACCTCGAAACATGGCAACCTTGGTTTTCAGAATCTCTCCTGGAGTTTGAGAGATTTGGACGTGAAAGGGTACCATTCTTGTCGGGGATTGGGAACCCTTCGCGAGAATGTCAAAAGTTTCAGCGGGATTTCCAAAATATTGAAATGAACTCGAAACATGTCAACCTTGGTTTTGAGAATCTCTCCTGGAGTTTTAGAGATATGGACGTGAAAGGGTACCAGTCTTGTCGGGGATTGGGAACCCTTCGCGAGAATGTCAAAAGTTTCAGCGGGATTTCCAAAATGTTGAAAGGAACTCGAAACATGGCAACCTTGGGTTTGAGAATCTCTCCTGGAGTTTGAGAGATTTGGACGTGAAAGGGTACCATTCTTGTCGGGGATTGGGAACCCTTCGCGAGAATGTCAAAAGTTTCAGCGGGATTTCCAAAATGTTGAAAGGAGCTCGAAACATGGCAACCTTGGTTTTCAGAATCTCTCCTGGAGTTTGAGAGATTTGGACGTGAAAGGGTACCAACCTTGTCGGGGATTGGGAACCCTTCGCGAGAATGTCAAAAGTTTCAGCGGGATTTCCAAAATATTGAAATGAACTCGAAACATGTCAACCTTGGTTTTGAGAATCTCTCCTGGAGTTTTAGAGATTTGGACGTGAAAGGGTACCAGTCTTGTCGGGGATTGAGAACCCTTCGCGAGAATGTCAAAAGCTTAAGCGGGATTTCCAAAATATTGAAAGGACCTCGAAACATGTCAACCTTGGTTTTGAGAATCTCTCCTAGAGTTTGAGAGATTTGGTCGTGAAAGGGTACCATTCTTGTTGGGGATTGGGAACCCTTCGCGAGAATGTTTAAAGTTTCAGTGGGATTTCCAAAATGTTGAAAGGAACTCTAAACATGTCAACCTTGGGTTTGAGAATCTCTCCTTGAGTTTTAGAGATTTGGACGTGAAAGGGTACCAACTTTGTCGGGGATTGGGAACCCTTCGCGAGAATGTCAAAAGTTTCAGCGGGATTTCCAAAATGTTGAAATAAACTCGAAACATGTCAACCTTGGTTTTGAGAATTTCTCCTGTAGTTTGAGAGATTTGGACATGAAAGGGTACCACTCTTGTCGGGGATTGGGAACCCTTCGCGAGAATGTCGCAAGTTTCAGCGGGATTTCCAAAATGTTGAAAGGACCTCGAAACATGTCAACCTTGGTTTTGAGAATCTCTCCTTGAGTTTGAGAGATTTGGACGTGAAAGGGTACCAACTTTGTCGGGGATTGGGAACCCTTCGCGAGAATGTCAAAAGTTTCAGCGGGATTTCCAAAATGTTGAAAGGAACTCGAAACATGGCAACCTTGGGTTTGAGAATCTCTCCTGGAGTTTGAGAGATTTGGACGTGAAAGGGTACCAATCTTGTCGGGGATTGGGAACCCTTCGCGAGAATGTCAAAAGTTTCAGCGGGATTTCCAAAATGTTGAAACGAGCTCGAAACATGGCAACCTTGGTTTTCAGAATCTCTCCTGGAGTTTGAGAGATTTGGACGTGAAAGGGTACCAATCTTGTCGGGGATTGGGAACCCTTCGCGAGAATGTCAAAAGTTTCAGCGGGATTTCCAAAATATTGAAAACAACTCTAAACATGTCAACCTTGGTTTTGAGAATTTCTCCTGGAGTTTTAGAGATTTGGACGTGAAAGGGTACCATTCTTGTCGGGGATTGGGAACCCTTCGCGAGAATGTCAGAATTTACAGCGGGATTTCCAAAATGTTGAAAGGAACTCGAAACATGGCAAACTTGGGTTTGAGAATCTCTCCTGGAGTTTGAGAGATTTGGACGTGAAAGGGTACCATTCTTGTCGGGGATTGGGAACCCTTCGCGAGAATGTCAAAAGTATCAGCGGGATTTCCAAAATGTTGAAAGGAGCTCGAAACATGGCAACCTTGGTTTTCAGAATCTCTCCTGGAGTTTGAGAGATTTGGACGTGAAAGGGTACCATTCTTGTCGGGGATTGGGAACCCTTCGCGAGAATGTCAAAAGTTTCAGCGGGATTTCCAAAATATTGAAATGAACTCGAAACATGTCAACCTTGGTTTTGAGAATCTCTCCTGGAGTTTTAGAGATATGGACGTGAAAGGGTACCAGTCTTGTCGGGGATTGGGAACCCTTCGCGAGAATGTCAAAAGTTTCAGCGGGATTTCCAAAATGTTGAAAGGAACTCGAAACATGGCAACCTTGGGTTTGAGAATCTCTCCTGGAGTTTGAGAGATTTGGACATGAAAGGGTACCAATCTTGTCGGGGATTGGGAACCCTTCGCGAGAATGTCAAAAGTTTAAGCGGGATTTCCAAAATATTGAAATGAACTCGAAACATGTCAACCTTGGTTTTGAGAATTTCTCCTGGAGTTTTAGAGATTTGGACGGGAAAGGGTACCATTCTTGTCGGGGATTGGGAACCCTTCGCGAGAATGTCAAAAGTTTCAGCGGGATTTCCAAAATGTTGAAAGGAACTCGAAACATGGCAACCTTGGTTTTGAGAATCCCTCCTGGAGTTTGAGAGATTTGGACGTGAAAGGGTACCATTCTTGTCGGGGATTGGGAACCCTTCGCGAGAATGTCAAAAGTTTCAGCGGGATTTCCAAAATGTTGAAAGGACCTCTAAACAAGTCAACCTTGGTTTTGAGAATCTCTCCTGGAGTTTGAGAGATCTGGACGTGAAAGGGTACCAATCTTGTCGGGGATTGGGAACCCTTCGCGAGAATGTCAAAAGTTTAAGCGGGATTTCCAAAATGTTGAAAGGACCTCGAAACATGTCAACCTTGGTTTTGAGAATCTCTCCTTGAGTTTTAGAGATTTGGACGTGAAAGGGTACCAACCTTGTCGGGGATTGGGAACCCTTCGCGAGAATGTCAAAAGTTTCAGCGGGATTTCCAAAATGTTGAAAGGAACTCGAAACATGGCAACCTTGGGTTTGAGAATCTCTCCTGGAGTTTGAGAGATTTGGACGTGAAAGGGTACCAATCTTGTCGGGGATTGGGAACCCTTCGCGAGAATGTCAAAAGTTTCAGCGGGATTTCCAAAATGTTGAAACGAGCTCGAAACATGGCAACCTTGGTTTTCAGGATCTCTCCTGGAGTTTGAGAGATTTGGACGTGAAAGGGTACCAATCTTGTCGGGGATTGGGAACCCTTCGCGAGAATGTCAAAAGTTTCAGCGGGATTTCCAAAATATTGAAAACAACTCTAAACATGTCAACCTTGGTTTTGAGAATTTCTCCTGGAGTTTTAGAGATTTGGACGTGAAAGGGTACCATTCTTGTCGGGGATTGGGAACCCTTCGCGAGAATGTCAGAATTTACAGCGGGATTTCCAAAATGTTGAAAGGAACTCGAAACATGGCAACCTTGGGTTTGAGAATCTCTCCTGGAGTTTGAGAGATTTGGACGTGAAAGGGTACCATTCTTGTCGGGGATTGGGAACCCTTCGCGAGAATGTCAAAAGTTTCAGCGGGATTTCCAAAATGTTGAAAGGAGCTCGAAACATGGCAACCTTGGTTTTCAGAATCTCTCCTGGAGTTTGAGAGATTTGGACGTGAAAGGGTACCAACCTTGTCGGGGATTGGGAACCCTTCGCGAGAATGTCAAAAGTTTCAGCGGGATTTCCAAAATATTGAAATGAACTCGAAACATGTCAACCTTGGTTTTGAGAATCTCTCCTGGAGTTTTAGAGATATGGACGTGAAAGGGTACCAGTCTTGTCGGGGATTGGGAACCCTTCGCGAGAATGTCAAAAGTTTCAGCGGGATTTCCAAAATGTTGAAAGGAACTCGAAACATGGCAACCTTGGGTTTGAGAATCTCTCCTGGAGTTTGAGAGATTTGGACATGAAAGGGTACCAATCTTGTCGGGGATTGGGAACCCTTCGCGAGAATGTCAAAAGTTTAAGCGGGATTTCCAAAATATTGAAATGAACTCGAAACATGTCAACCTTGGTTTTGAGAATTTCTCCTGGAGTTTTAGAGATTTGGACGGGAAAGGGTACCATTCTTGTCGGGGATTGGGAACCCTTCGCGAGAATGTCAAAAGTTTCAGTGGGATTTCCAAAATGTTGAAAGGAACTCTAAACATGGCAACCTTGGTTTTGAGAATCCCTCCTGGAGTTTGAGAGATTTGGACGTGAAAGGGTACCATTCTTGTCGGGGATTGGGAACCCTTCGCGAGAATGTCGAAAGTTTCAGCGGGATTTCCAAAATGTTGAAAGGAACTCGAAACATGGCAACCTTGGGTTTGAGAATCTCTCCTGGAGTTTGAGAGATTTGGACGTGAAAGCGTACCAATCTTGTCGGGGATTGGGAACCCTTCGCGAGAATGTCAAAAGTTTCAGCGGGATTTCCAAAATGTTGAAACGAGCTCGAAACATGGCAACCTTGGTTTTCAGGATCTCTCCTGGAGTTTGAGAGATTTGGACGTGAAAGGGTACCAGTCTTGTCGGGGATTAGGAACCCTTCGCGAGAATGTCAAAAGTTTCAGCGGGATTTCCAAAATATTGAAAACAACTCTAAACATGTCAACCTTGGTTTTGAGAATCTCTCCTGGAGTTTGAGAGATCTGGACGTGAAAGGGTACCAATCTTGTCGGGGATTGGGAACCCTTCGCGAGAATGTCAAAAGTTTCAGCGGGATTTCCAAAATGTTGAAAGGACCTCGAAACATGTCAACCTTGGTTTTGAGAATCTCTCCTTGAGTTTTAGAGATTTGGACGTGAAAGGGTACCATTCTTGTCGGGGATTGGGAACCCTTCGCGAGAATGTCAAAAGTTTCAGCGGGATTTCCAAAATGTTGAAAGGAACACGAAACATGGCAACCTTGGGTTTGAGAATCTCTCCTGGAGTTTGAGAGATTTGGACGTGAAAGGGTACCAATCTTGTCGGGGATTGGGAACCCTTCGCGAGAATGTCAAAAGTTTCAGCGGGATTTCCAAAATATTGAAAACAACTCTAAACATGTCAACCTTGGTTTTGAGAATTTCTCCTGGAGTTTTAGAGATTTGGACGTGAAAGGGTACCAATCTTGTCGGGGATTGGGAACCCTTCGCGAGAATGTCAAAAGTTTCAGCGGGATTTCCAAAATGTTGAAAGGACCTCGAAACATGTCAACCTTGGTTTTGAGAATCTCTCCTTGAGTTTTAGAGATTTGGACGTGAAAGGGTACCATTCTTGTCGGGGATTGGGAACCCTTCGCGAGAATGTCAAAAGTTTCAGCGGGATTTCCAAAATGTTGAAAGGAACACGAAACATGGCAACCTTGGGTTTGAGAATCTCTCCTGGAGTTTGAGAGATTTGGACGTGAAAGGGTACCAATCTTGTCGGGGATTGGGAACCCTTCGCGAGAATGTCAAAAGTTTCAGCGGGATTTCCAAAATATTGAAAACAACTCTAAACATGTCAACCTTGGTTTTGAGAATTTCTCCTGGAGTTTTAGAGATTTGGACGTGAAAGGGTACCATTCTTGTCGGGGATTGGGAACCCTTCGCGAGAATGTCAGAATTTACAGCGGGATTTCCAAAATGTTGAAAGGAACTCGAAACATGGCAACCTTGGGTTTGAGAATCTCTCCTGGAGTTTGAGAGATTTGGACGTGAAAGGGTACCATTCTTGTCGGGGATTGGGAACCCTTCGCGAGAATGTCAAAAGTTTCAGCGGGATTTCCAAAATGTTGAAAGGAGCTCGAAACATGGCAACCTAGGTTTTCAGAATCTCTCCTGGAGTTTGAGAGATTTGGACGTGAAAGGGTACCAACCTTGTCGGGGATTGGGAACCCTTCGCGAGAATGTCAAAAGTTTCAGCGGGATTTCCGAAATGTTGAAAGGACCTCTAAACAAGTCAACCTTGGTTTTGAGAATCTCTCCTGGAGTTTGAGAGATCTGGACGTGAAAGGGTACCAATCTTGTCGGGGATTGGGAACCCTTCGCGAGAATGTCAAAAGTTTCAGCGGGATTTCCAAAATGTTGAAAGGAACTCTAAACATGGCAACCTTGGTTTTGAGAATCTCTCCTTGAGTTTTAGAGATTTGGACGTGAAAGGGTACCATTCTTGTCGGGGATTGGGAACCCTTCGCGAGAATGTCAGAATTTACAGCGGGATTTCCAAAACGTTGAAAGGAACTCTAAACATGTCAACCTTGGGTTTGAGAATCTCTCCTGGAGTTTGAGAGATTTGGACGTGAAAGGGTACCATTCTTGTCGGGGATTGGGAACCCTTCGCGAGAATGTTTAAAGTTTCAGTGGGATTTCCAAAATGTTGAAAGGAACTCTAAACATGGCAACCTTGGGTTTGAGAATCTCTCCTTGAGTTTTAGAGATTTGGACGTGAAAGGGTACCAACCTTGTCGGGGATTAGGAACCCTTCGCGAGAATGTCAAAAGTTTCAGCGGGATTTCCAAAATGTTGGAAATAACTCTAAACATGTCAACCTTGGTTTTGAGAATCTCCTGGAGTTTGAGAGATTTGGACGTGAAAGGGTACCATTCTTGTCGGGGATTGGGAACCCTTCACGAGAATGTCAAAAGTTTCAGCGGGATTTCCAAAATGTTGAAAGGAACTCGAAACATGGCAACCTTGTTTTTGAGAATCCCTCCTGGAGTTTGAGAGATTTGGACGTGAAAGGGTACCATTCTTGTCGGGGATTGGGAACCCTTCGCGAGAATGTCGAAAGTTTCAGCGGGATTTCCAAAATGTTGAAAGGAACTCGAAACATGGCAACCTTGTTTTTGAGAATCCCTCCTGGAGTTTGAGAGATTTGGACGTGAAAGGGTACCATTCTTGTCGGGGATTGGGAACCCTTCGCGAGAATGTCAAAAGTTTCAGCGGGATTTCCAAAATGTTGAAAGGACCTCTAAACAAGTCAACCTCGGTTTTCAGGATCTCTCCTGGAGTTTGAGAGATCTGGACGTGAAAGGGTACCAATCTTGTCGGGGATTGGGAACCCTTCGCGAGAATGTCAAAAGTTTCAGCGGGATTTCCAAAATATTGAAAACAACTCTAAACATGTCAACCTTGGTTTTGAGAATTTCTCCTGGAGTTTTAGAGATTTGGACGTGAAAGGGTACCATTCTTGTCGGGGATTGGGAACCCTTCGCGAGAATGTCAAAAGTTTCAGCGGGATTTCCAAAATGTTGAAAGGAACTCGAAACATGGCAACCTTGGGTTTGAGAATCTCTCCTGGAGTTTGAGAGATTTGGACGTGAAAGGGTACCAATCTTGTCGGGGATTGGGAACCCTTCGCGAGAATGTCAAAAGTTTCAGCGGGATTTCCAAAATGTTGAAACGAGCTCGAAACATGGCAACCTTGGTTTTCAGGATCTCTCCTGGAGTTTGAGAGATTTGGACGTGAAAGGGTACCAATCTTGTCGGGGATTGGGAACCCTTCGCGAGAATGTCAAAAGTTTCAGCGGGATTTCCAAAATATTGAAATGAACTCGAAACATGTCAACCTTGGTTTTGAGAATTTCTCCTGGAGTTTTAGAGATTTCGACGTGAAAGGGTACCAATCTTGTCGGGGATTGGGAACCCTTTGAGAGAATGTCAGAAGTTACAGCGGGATTTCCAAAATCTTGAAAGGAACTCTAAACATGGCAACCTTGGTTTTGAGAATCTCTCCTGGAGTTTGAGAGATTTGGACGTGAAAGGGTACCATTCTTGTCGGGGATTGGGAACCCTTCGCGAGAATGTCAGAAGTTTCAGCGGGATTTCCAAAATATTGAAATGAACTCGAAACATGTCAACCTTGGTTTTGAGAATTTCTCCTGGAGTTTGAGAGATTTGGACGTGAAAGGGTACCATTCTTGTCGGGGATTGGGAACCCTTCGCGAGAATGTTAGAAGTTACAGCGGGATTTCCAAAATATTGAAAGGACCTCTATACAAGTCAACCTTGGTTTTGAGAATCTCTCCTGGAGTTTGAGAGATTTGGACGTGAAAGGGTACCATTCTTGTCGGGGATTGGGAAACCTTCGCGAGAATGTCAAAAGTTTAAGCGGGATTTCCAAAATGTTGAAAGGACCTCTAAACATGTCAACCTTGGTTTTGAGAATCTCTCCTTGAGTTTTAGAGATTTGGACGTGAAAGGGTACCAACCTTGTCGGGGATTGGGAACCCTTCGCGAGAATGTCAAAAGTTTCAGCGGGATTTCCAAAATATTGAAATGAACTCGAAACATGTCAACCTTGTTTTTGAGAATCTCTCCTGGAGTTTGAGAGATTTGGACGTGAAAGGGTACCAGTCTTGTCGGGGATTGGGAACCCTTCGCGAGAATGTCAAAAGTTTCAGCGGGATTTCCAAAATGTTGAAAGGAACTCGAAACATGGCAACCTTGGGTTTGAGAATCTCTCCTGGAGTTTGAGAGATTTGGACATGAAAGGGTACTAATCTTGTCGGGGATTGGGAACCCTTCGCGAGAATGTCAAAAGTTTCAGCGGGATTTCCAAAATGTTGAAAGGAGCTCGAAACATGGCAACCTTGGTTTTCAGAATCTCTCCTGGAGTTTGAGAGATTTGGACGTGAAAGGGTACCAATCTTGTCGGGGATTGGGAACCCTTCGCGAGAATGTCAAAAGTTTCAGCGGGATTTCCAAAATATTGAAAACAACTCTAAACATGGCAACCTTGGTTTTGAGAATCTCTCCTGGAGTTTTAGAGATTTGGACGTGAAAGGGTACCATTCTTGTCGGGGATTGGGAACCCTTCGCGAGAATGTCAAAAGTTTCAGCGGGATTTCCAAAATGTTGAAAGGAACTCGAAACATGGCAACCTTGTTTTTGAGAATCCCTCCTGGAGTTTGAGAGATTTGGACGTGAAAGGGTACCATTCTTGTCGGGGATTGGGAACCCTTCGCGAGAATGTCAGAAGTTTCAGCGGGATTTCCAAAATGTTGAAAGGACCTCTAAACAAGTCAACCTTGGTTTTGAGAATCTCTCCTTGAGTTTTAGAGATTTGGACGTGAAAGGGTACCAACCTTGTCGGGGATTGGGAACCCTTCGCGCGAATGTCAAAAGTTTCAGCGGGATTTCCAAAATGTTGAAAGGAACTCGAAACATGGCAACCTTGGGTTTTAGAATCTCTCCTGGAGTTTGAGAGATTTGGACGTGAAAGGGTACCAATCTTGTCGGGGATTGGGAACCCTTCGCGAGAATGTCAAAAGTTTCAGCGGGATTTCCAAAATGTTGAAACGAGCTCGAAACATGGCAACCTTGGTTTTCAGAATCTCTCCTGGAGTTTGAGAGATTTGGACGTGAAAGGGTACCAATCTTGTCGGGGATTGGGAACCCTTCGCGAGAATGTCAAAAGTTTCAGCGGGATTTCCAAAATATTGAAAACAACTCTAAACATGGCAACCTTGGTTTTGAGAATCTCTCCTGGAGTTTTAGAGATTTGGACGTGAAAGGGTACCATTCTTGTCGGGGATTGGGAACCCTTCGCGAGAATGTCAAAAGTTTCAGCGGGATTTCCAAAATGTTGAAAGGAACTCGAAACATGGCAACCTTGTTTTTGAGAATCCCTCCTGGAGTTTGAGAGATTTGGACGTGAAAGGGTACCATTCTTGTCGGGGATTGGGAACCCTTCGCGAGAATGTCAGAAGTTTCAGCGGGATTTCCAAAATGTTGAAAGGACCTCTAAACAAGTCAACCTTGGTTTTGAGAATCTCTCCTTGAGTTTTAGAGATTTGGACGTGAAAGGGTACCAACCTTGTCGGGGATTGGGAACCCTTCGCGCGAATGTCAAAAGTTTCAGCGGGATTTCCAAAATGTTGAAAGGAACTCGAAACATGGCAACCTTGGGTTTTAGAATCTCTCCTGGAGTTTGAGAGATTTGGACGTGAAAGGGTACCAATCTTGTCGGGGATTGGGAACCCTTCGCGAGAATGTCAAAAGTTTCAGCGGGATTTCCAAAATGTTGAAACGAGCTCGAAACATGGCAACCTTGGTTTTCAGAATCTCTCCTGGAGTTTGAGAGATTTGGACGTGAAAGGGTACCAATCTTGTCGGGGATTGGGAACCCTTCGCGAGAATGTCAAAAGTTTCAGCGGGATTTCCAAAATATTGAAAACAACTCTAAACATGTCAACCTTGGTTTTGAGAATTTCTCCTGGAGTTTTAGAGATTTGGACGTGAAAGGGTACCATTCTTGTCGGGGATTGGGAACCCTTCGCGAGAATGTCAGAATTTTCAGCGGGATTTCCAAAATGTTGAAAGGAACTCGAAACATGGCAACCTTGGGTTTGAGAATCTCTCCTGGAGTTTGAGAGATTTGGACGTGAAAGGGTACCATTCTTGTCGGGGATTGGGAACCCTTCGCGAGAATGTCAAAAGTTTCAGCGGGATTTCCAAAATGTTGAAAGGAGCTCGAAACATGGCAACCTTGGTTTTCAGAATCTCTCCTGGAGTTTGAGAGATTTGGACGTGAAAGGGTACCAACCTTGTCGGGGATTGGGAACCCTTCGCGAGAATGTCAAAAGTTTCAGCGGGATTTCCAAAATATTGAAATGAACTCGAAACATGTCAACCTTGGTTTTGAGAATCTCTCCTGGAGTTTTAGAGATTTGGACGTGAAAGGGTACCAGTCTTGTCGGGGATTGGGAACCCTTCGCGAGAATGTCAAAAGTTTCAGCGGGATTTCCAAAATGTTGAAAGGAACTCGAAACATGGCAACCTTGGGTTTGAGAATCTCTCCTGGAGTTTGAGAGATTTGGACGTGAAAGGGTACCAATCTTGTCGGGGATTGGGAACCCTTCGCGAGAATGTCAAAAGTTTCAGCGGGATTTCCAAAATATTGAAAACAACTCTAAACATGTCAACCTTGGTTTTGAGAATTTCTCCTGGAGTTTTAGAGATTTGGACGTGAAAGGGTACCATTCTTGTCGGGGATTGGGAACCCTTCGCGAGAATGTCAAAAGTTTCAGCGGGATTTCCAAAATGTTGAAAGGACCTCGAAACATGTCAACCTTGGTTTTGAGAATCTCTCCTTGAGTTTTAGAGATTTGGACGTGAAAGGGTACCAATCTTGTTGGGGATTGGGAACCCTTCGCGAGAATGTCAAAAGTTTCAGCGGGATTTCCAAAATGTTGAAAGGAACTCGAAACATGGCAACCTTGGGTTTGAGAATCTCTCCTGGAGTTTGAGAGATTTGGACGTGAAAGGGTACCAATCTTGTCGGGGATTGGGAACCCTTCGCGAGAATGTCAAAAGTTTCAGCGGGATTTCCAAAATGTTGAAACGAGCTCGAAACATGGCAACCTTGGTTTTCAGAATCTCTCCTGGAGTTTTAGAGATTTGGACGTGAAAGGGTACCAATCTTGTCGGGGATTGGGAACCCTTCGCGAGAATGTCAAAAGTTTCAGCGGGATTTCCAAAATATTGAAAACAACTCTAAACATGGCAACCTTGGTTTTGAGAATCTCTCCTGGAGTTTTAGAGATTTGGACGTGAAAGGTACCATTCTTGTCGGGGATTGGGAACCCTTCGCGAGAATGTCAAAAGTTTAAGCGGGATTTCCAATATGTTGAAAGGAACTCTAAACATGTCAACCTTGGTTTTGAGAAATTCTCCTTGAGTTTTAGAGATTTGGACATGAAAGGGTACCAATCTTGTCGGGGATTGGGAACCCTTCGCGAGAATGTCAAAAGTTTCAGCGGGATTTCCAAAATATTGAAATGAACTCGGAACATGTCAACCTTGGTTTTGAGAATTTCTCCTGGAGTTTTAGAGATTTGGACGTGAAAGGGTACCATTCTTGTCGGGGATTGGGAACCCTTCGCGAGAATGTCAGAATTTAGAGCGGGATTTCCAAAATGTTGAAAGGAACTCTTAACATGGTACCTTGGGTTTGAGAATCTCTCCTGGAGTTTTAGAGATTTGGACATGAAAGGGTACCAATCTTGTCGGGGATTGGGAACCCTTCGCGAGAATGTCAAAAGTTTCAGTGGGATTTCCAGAATGTTGAATGGAACTCTAAACATGTCAATCTTGGTTTTGAGAATCTCTCCTGGAGTTTGAGAGATTTGGACGTGAAAGGGTACCAATCTTGTCGGGGATTGGGAACCCTTCGCGAGAATGTCAAAAGTTTAAGCGGGATTTCCAAAATATTGAAAACAACTCTAAACCTGTCAACCATGGTTTTGAGAAATTCTCCTTGAGTTTTAGAGATTTGGACGTGAAAGGGTACCATTCTTGTCGGAGATTGGGAACCCTTCGCGAGAATGTCAGAATTCACAGCGGGATTTCCAAAATGTTGAAAGGAACTCGAAACATGGCAACCTTGGGTTTGAGAATCTCTCCTGGAGTTTGAGAGATCTGGACGTGAAAGGGTACCATTCTTGTCGGGGATTGGGAACCCTTCGCGAGAATGTCAGAAGTTACAGCGGGATTTCCAAAATGTTGAAACGAGCTCGAAACATGGCAACCTTGGTTTTCAGAATCTCTCCTGGAGTTTTAGAGATTTGGACGTGAAAGGGTACCAGTCTTGTCAGGGATTGGGAACCCTTCGCGAGAATGTCAAAAGTTCCAGCGGGATTTCCAAAATGTTGAAAGGAACTCGAAACATGTCAACTTTGGTTTTGAGAATCTCTCCTGGAGTTTGAGAGATTTGGACGTGAAAGGGTACCAATCTTGTCGGGGATTGGGAACCCTTCGCGAGAATGTCAAAAGTTTCAGCGGGATTTCCAGAATTTTTAATGGAACTCTGAACATGTCAACCTTGGTTTTGAGAATCTCTCCTGGAGTTTGAGAGATTTGGACGTGAAAGGGTACCAACCTTGTCGGGGGTTGGGAACCCTTCGCGAGAATGTCAGAAGTTTCAGCGGGATTTCCAAAATGTTGAAATGAACTCGAAACATGTCAGCCTTGGTTTTGAGAATCTCTCCTGGAGTTTTAGAGATTTGGACGTGAAAGGGTACCAATCTTGTCGGGGATTGGGAACCCTTCGCGAGAATGTCAAAAGTTTCAGCGGGATTTCCAAAATATTGAAATGAACTCGGAACATGTCAACCTTGGTTTTCAGAATCTCTCCTGGAGTTTGAGAGATTTGGACGTGAAAGTGTCCCATTCTTGTCGGGGATTGGGAACCCTTCGCGAGAATGTCAGAATTTAGAGCGGGATTTCCAAAATGTTGAAAGGAACTCTAAACATGGTACCTTGGTTTTGAGAATCTCTCCTGGAGTTTGAGAGATTTGGACATGAAAGGGTACCAATCTTGTCGGGGATTGGGAACCCTTCGCGAGAATGTCAAAAGTTTCAGCGGAATTTTCAAAATATTGAAATCAACTAGAAACATGTCAGCCTTGGTTTTGAGAATTTCTCCTGGAGTTTTAGAGATTTGGACGTGAAAGGGTAGCATTCTTGTCGGGGATTGGGAACCCTTCGCGAGAATGTCAAAAGTTTCAGCGGGATTTCCAAAATGTTGAAAGGAACTCGAAACATGGCAACCTTGGGTTTGAGAATCTCTCCTGGAGTTTGAGAGATTTGGACGTGAAAGGGTACCAATCTTGTCGGGGATTGGGAACCCTTCGCGAGAATGTCAAAAGTTTCAGCGGGATTTCCAAAATGTTGAAAGGAACTCGAAACATGGCAACCTTGGTTTTGAGAATTTCTCCTGGAGTTTTAGAGATTTGGACGTGAAAGGGTACCATTCTTGTCGGGGATTGGGAACCCTTCGCGAGAATGTCGAAAGTTTCAGCGGGATTTCCAAAATGTTGAAAGGACCTCTAAACATGGCAACCTTGGTTTTGAGAATCTATCCTGGAGTTTTAGAGATTTGGACGTGAAAGGGTACCATTCTTGTCGGGGATTGGGAACCCTTCGCGAGAATGTCAGAAGTTACAGGGGGATTTCCAAAATGTTGAAGGGAACTCTAAACATTGCAACCTTGGTTTTGAGAATCTCTCCTGGAGTTTGAGAGATTTGGACATGAAAGGGTACCAATCTTGTCGGGGATTGGGAACCCTTCACGAGAATGTCAAAAGTTTCAGCGGGATTTCTAGCATTTTGAAAGGAACTCGAAACATGTCAACCTTGGTTTTGAGAATCTCTCCTGGAGTTTGAGAGATTTGGATGTGAAATGGTACCATTCTTGTCGGGGATTGGGAACCCTTCGCGAGAATGTCAAAAGTTTCAGCGGGATTTCCAAAATGTTGAAAGGAACTCTAAACATGGCAACCTTGGTTTTGAGAATCTCTCCTGGAGTTTTAGAGATTTAGACGTGAAAGGGTACCAATCTTGTCGGGGATTGGGAACCCTTCGCGAGAATGTCAGAAGTTTCAGCGGGATTTCCAGAATGTTGAAAGGAACTCTAAACATGTCAACCTTGGTTTTGAGAATCTCTCCTGGAGTTTGAGAGATTTGGACGTGAAAGGGTACCAATCTTGTCGGGGATTGGGAACCCTTCGCGAGAATGTCAAAAGTTTCAGCGGGATTTCCAAAATGTTGAAATGAACTCGAAACATGTCAACCTTGGTTTTGAGAATCTCATCTGGAGTTTGAGAGATTTGGACGTGAAAGGGTACCATTCTTGTCGGGGATTGGGAACCCTTCGCGAGAATGTCAAAAGTTTCAGCGGGATTTCCAAAATGTTGAAAGGAACTCGAAACATGGCAACCTTGGTTTTGAGAATCTCTCCTGGAGTTTGAGAGATTTGGACGTGAAAGGGTACCAATCTTGTCGGGGATTGGGAACCCTTCGCGAGAATGTCAAAAGTTTAAGCAGGATTTCCAAAATATTGAAATGAACTCGAAGCATGTCAACCTTGGTTTTGAGAATTTCTCCTGGAGTTTTAGAGATTTGGACGTGAAAGGGTACCATTCTTGTCGGGGATTGGGAACCCTTCGCGAGAATGTCAAAAGTATCAGCGGGATTTCCAAAATGTTGAAAGGAACTCTAAACATGTCAACCTTGGTTTTGACAATTTCTCCTGGAGTTTTAGAGATTTGGACGTGAAAGGGTACCATTCTTGTCGGGGATTGGGAACCCTTCGCGAGAATGTCAAAAGTTTCAGCGGGATTTCCAAAATGTTGAAATGAACTCGAAACATGTCAACCTTGGTTTTGAGAATCTCTCCTGGAGTTTTAGAGATTTGGACGTGAAAGGGTACCAATCTTGTCGGGGATTGGGAACCCTTCGCGAGAATGTCAAATGTTTAAGCAGGATTTCCAAAATATTGAAATGAACTCGAAGCATGTCAACCTTGGTTTTGAGAATTTCTCCTGGAGTTTTAGAGATTTGGACGTGAAAGTGTACCATTCTTGTCGGGGATTGGGAACCCTTCGCGAGAATGTCAAAAGTTTCAGCGGGATTTCCAAAATGTTGAAAGGAACTCGAAACATGGCAACCTTGGGTTTGAGAATCTCTCCTGGAGTTTGAGAGATTTGGACGTGAAAGGGTACCAATCTTGTCGAGGATTGGGAACCCTTCGCGAGAATGTCAAAAGTTTCAGCGGGAGTTCCAGAATGTTAAAAGAACCCTAAACATGTCAACCTTGGTTTTGAGAATCTCTCCTGGAGTTTGAGAGATTTGGACGTGAAAGGGTACCAATCTTGTCGGGGATTGGGAACCCTTCGCGAGAATGTCAGAATTTAGAGCGGGATTTCCAAAATGTTGAAAGGAACTCTAAACATGGTACCTTGGTTTTGAGAATCTCTCCTGGAGTTTGAGAGATTTGGACATGAAAGGGTACCAATCTTGTCGGGGATTGGGAACCCTTCGCGAGAATGTCAAAAGTTTCAGTGGGATTTCCAGAATGTTGAATGGAACTCTAAACATGTCAATCTTGGTTTTGAGAATCTCTCCTGGAGTTTGAGAGATTTGGACGTGAAAGGGTACCAATCTTGTCGGGGATTGGGAACCCTTCGCGAGATTGTCCAAAGTTTCAGCGGGATTTCCAAAATGTTGAGAGGAACTCGAAACATGTCAACTTTGGTTTTGAGAATCTCTCCTGGAGTTTGAGAGATTTGGACGTGAAAGGGTACCAGTCTTGTCGGGGATTGGGAACCCTTCGCGAGAATGTCAAAAGTTTCAGCGGAATTTTCAAAATATTGAAATCAACTAGAAACATGTCAACCTTGGTTTTGAGAATTTCTCCTGGAGTTTTAGAGATTTGGACGTGAAAGGGTAGCATTCTTGTCGGGGATTGGGAACCCTTCGCGAGAATGTCAGAAGTTACAGCGGGATTTCCAAAATGTTGAAAGGAACTCGAAACATGGCAACCTTGGTTTTCAGAATCTCTCCTGGAGTTTGAGAGATCTGGACGTGAAAGGGTACCAGTCTTGTCAGGGATTGGGAACCCTTCACGAGAATGTCAAAAGCTTAAGCGGGATTTCCAAAATATTGAAAGGACCTCGAAACATGTCAACCTTGGTTTTGAGAATCTCTCCTAGAGTTTGAGAGATTTGGTCGTGAAAGGGTACCATTCTTGTCGGGGATTGGGAACCCTTTGCGAGAATGTCAGAAGTTACAGCGGGATTTCCAAAATGTTGAAAAGAACTCTAAACATGTCAACCTTGGGTTTGAGAATCTCTCCTGGAGTTTGAGAGATTTGGATGTGAAAGGGTACCAATCTTGTCGGGGATTGGGAACCCTTCGCGAGAATGTCAGAAGTTACAGCGGGATTTCCAAAATGTTGAAAGGAACTCGAAACATGGCAACCTTGGTTTTCAGAATCTCTCCTGGAGTTTGAGAGATCTGGACGTGAAAGGGTACCAGTCTTGTCAGGGATTGGGAACCCTTCACGAGAATGTCAAAAGCTTAAGCGGGATTTCCAAAATATTGAAAGGACCTCGAAACATGTCAACCTTGGTTTTGAGAATCTCTCCTAGAGTTTGAGAGATTTGGTCGTGAAAGGGTACCATTCTTGTCGGGGATTGGGAACCCTTTGCGAGAATGTCAGAAGTTACAGCGGGATTTCCAAAATGTTGAAAAGAACTCTAAACATGTCAACCTTGGGTTTGAGAATCTCTCCTGGAGTTTGAGAGATTTGGATGTGAAAGGGTACCAATCTTGTCGGGGATTGGGAACCCTTCGCGAGAATGTCAAAAGTTTCAGCGGAATTTTCAAAATATTGAAATCAACTAGAAACATGTCAACCTTGGTTTTGAGAATCTCTCCTGGAGTTTTAGAGATTTGGACGTGAAAGGGTACCAATCTTGTCGGGGATTGGGAACCCTTCGCGAGAATGTCAAATGTTTAAGCAGGATTTCCAAAATATTGAAATGAACTCGAAGCATGTCAACCTTGGTTTTGAGAATTTCTCCTGGAGTTTTAGAGATTTGGACGTGAAAGTGTACCATTCTTGTCGGGGATTGGGAACCCTTCGCGAGAATGTCAAAAGTTTCAGCGGGATTTCCAAAATGTTGAAAGGAACTCGAAACATGGCAACCTTGGGTTTGAGAATCTCTCCTGGAGTTTGAGAGATTTGGACGTGAAAGGGTACCAATCTTGTCGAGGATTGGGAACCCTTCGCGAGAATGTCAAAAGTTTCAGCGGGAGTTCCAGAATGTTAAAAGAACCCTAAACATGTCAACCTTGGTTTTGAGAATCTCTCCTGGAGTTTGAGAGATTTGGACGTGAAAGGGTACCAATCTTGTCGGGGATTGGGAACCCTTCGCGAGAATGTCAGAATTTAGAGCGGGATTTCCAAAATGTTGAAAGGAACTCTAAACATGGTACCTTGGTTTTGAGAATCTCTCCTGGAGTTTGAGAGATTTGGACATGAAAGGGTACCAATCTTGTCGGGGATTGGGAACCCTTCGCGAGAATGTCAAAAGTTTCAGTGGGATTTCCAGAATGTTGAATGGAACTCTAAACATGTCAATCTTGGTTTTGAGAATCTCTCCTGGAGTTTGAGAGATTTGGACGTGAAAGGGTACCAATCTTGTCGGGGATTGGGAACCCTTCGCGAGATTGTCCAAAGTTTCAGCGGGATTTCCAAAATGTTGAGAGGAACTCGAAACATGTCAACTTTGGTTTTGAGAATCTCTCCTGGAGTTTGAGAGATTTGGACGTGAAAGGGTACCAGTCTTGTCGGGGATTGGGAACCCTTCGCGAGAATGTCAAAAGTTTCAGCGGAATTTTCAAAATATTGAAATCAACTAGAAACATGTCAACCTTGGTTTTGAGAATTTCTCCTGGAGTTTTAGAGATTTGGACGTGAAAGGGTAGCATTCTTGTCGGGGATTGGGAACCCTTCGCGAGAATGTCAGAAGTTACAGCGGGATTTCCAAAATGTTGAAAGGAACTCGAAACATGGCAACCTTGGTTTTCAGAATCTCTCCTGGAGTTTGAGAGATTTGGACGTGAAAGGGTACCAGTCTTGTCAGGGATTGGGAACCCTTCACGAGAATGTCAAAAGCTTAAGCGGGATTTCCAAAATATTGAAAGGACCTCGAAACATGTCAACCTTGGTTTTGAGAATCTCTCCTAGAGTTTGAGAGATTTGGTCGTGAAAGGGTACCATTCTTGTCGGGGATTGGGAACCCTTTGCGAGAATGTCAGAAGTTACAGCGGGATTTCCAAAATGTTGAAAAGAACTCTAAACATGTCAACCTTGGGTTTGAGAATCTCTCCTGGAGTTTGAGAGATTTGGATGTGAAAGGGTACCAATCTTGTCGGGGATTGGGAACCCTTCGCGAGAATGTCAAAAGTTTCAGCGGAATTTTCAAAATATTGAAATCAACTAGAAACATGTCAACCTTGGTTTTGAGAATTTCTCCTGGAGTTTTAGAGATTTGGACGTGAAAGGGTACCAATCTTGTCGGATATTGGGAACCCTTCGCGAGAATGTCAGAAGTTACAGCGGCATTTCCAAAATATTGAAAGGACCTCTAAACAAGTCAACCTTGGTTTTGAGAATCTCTCCTGGAGTTTTAGAGATTTGGACGTGAAAGGGTACCATTCTTGTCGGGGATTGGGAACCCTTCGCGAGAATGTCAAAAGTTTCAGCGGGATTTCCAAAATGTTGAAAGGAACTCGAAACATGGCAACCTTGGGTTTGAGAATCTCTCCTGGAGTTTGAGAGATTTGGACGTGAAAGGGTACCAATCTTGTCGGGGATTGGGAACCCTTCGCGAGAATGTCAAAAGTTTCAGCGGGATTTCCAAAATGTTGAAAGGAACTCGAAACATGGCAACCTTGGTTTTGAGAATTTCTCCTGGAGTTTTAGAGATTTGGACGTGAAAGGGTACCATTCTTGTCGGGGATTGGGAACCCTTCGCGAGAATGTCGAAAGTTTCAGCGGGATTTCCAAAATGTTGAAAGGACCTCTAAACATGTCAGCCTTGGTTTTGAGAATCTATCCTGGAGTTTTAGAGATTTGGACGTGAAAGGGTACCATTCTTGTCGGGGATTGGGAACCCTTCGCGAGAATGTCAGAAGTTACAGGGGGATTTCCAAAATGTTGAAGGGAACTCTAAACATTGCAACCTTGGTTTTGAGAATCTCTCCTGGAGTTTGAGAGATTTGGACATGAAAGGGTACCAATCTTGTCGGGGATTGGGAACCCTTCACGAGAATGTCAAAAGTTTCAGCGGGATTTCTAGCATGTTGAAAGGAACTCAAAACATGTCAACCTTGGTTTTGAGAATCTCTCCTGGAGTTTGAGAGATTTGGATGTGAAATGGTACCATTCTTGTCGGGGATTGGGAACCCTTCGCGAGAATGTCAAAAGTTTCAGCGGGATTTCCAAAATGTTGAAAGGAACTCTAAACATGTCAACCTTGGTTTTGAGAATCTCTCCTGGAGTTTGAGAGATTTGGACGTGAAAGGGTACCAATCTTGTCGGGGATTGGGAACCCTTCGCGAGAATGTCAGAAGTTTCAGCGGGATTTCCAGAATGTTGAAAGGAACTCGAAACATGTCAACCTTGGTTTTGAGAATCTCACCTGGAGTTTGAGAGATTTGGACGTGAAAGGGTACCATTCTTGTCGGGGATTGGGAACCCTTCGCGAGAATGTCAAAAGTTTCAGCGGGATTTCCAAGATGTGGAAAGGAACTCGAAACATGGCAACCTTGGTTTTGAGAATCTCTCCTGGAGTTTTAGAGATTTGGACGTGAAAGGGTACCAATCTTGTCGGGGATTGGGAACCCTTCGCGAGAATGTCAAAAGTTTAAGCAGGATTTCCAAAATATTGAAATGAACTCGAAGCATGTCAACCTTGGTTATTAGAATTTCTCCTGGAGTTTTAGAGATTTGGACGTGAAAGTGCACCATTCTTGTCGGGGATTGGGAACCCTTCGCGAGAATGTCAAAAGTATCAGCGGGATTTCCAAAATGTTGAAAGGAACTCTAAACATGGCAACCTTGGGTTTGAGAATCTCTCCTGGAGTTTTAGAGATTTGGACGTGAAAGGGTACCAATCGTGTCGGGGATTGGGAACCCTTCGCGAGAATGTCAAATGTTTAAGCAGGATTTCCAAAATATTGAAATGAACTCGAAGCATGTCAACCTTGGTTTTGAGAATTTCTCCTGGAGTTTTAGAGATTTGGACGTGAAAGTGTACCATTCTTGTCGGGGATTGGGAACCCTTCGCGAGAATGTCAAAAGTTTCAGCGGGATTTCCAAAATGTTGAAAGGAACTCGAAACATGGCAACCTTGGGTTTGAGAAACTCTCCTGGAGTTTGAGAGATTTGGACGTGAAAGGGTACCAATCTTGTCGGGGATTGGGAACCCTTCGCGAGAATGTCAGAATTTAGAGCGGGATTTCCAAAATGTTGAAAGGAACTCTAAACATGGTACCTTGGTTTTGAGAATCTCTCCTGGAGTTTGAGAGATTTGGACATGAAAGGGTACCAATCTTGTCGGGGATTGGGAACCCTTCGCGAGAATGTCAAAAGTTTCAGTGGGATTTCCAGAATGTTGAATGGAACTCTAAACATGTCAATCTTGGTTTTGAGAATCTCTCCTGGAGTTTGAGAGATTTGGACGTGAAAGGGTACCAATCTTGTCGGGGATTGGGAACCCTTCGCGAGATTGTCCAAAGTTTCAGCGGGATTTCCAAAATGTTGAGAGGAACTCGAAACATGTCAACTTTGGTTTTGAGAATCTCTCCTGGAGTTTGAGAGATTTGGACGTGAAAGGGTACCAATCTTGTCGGGGATTGGGAACCCTTCGCGAGACTGTCAGAAGTTACAGCGGGATTTCCAAAATGTTGAAAGGAACTCGAAACATGGCAACCTTGGTTTTCAGAATCTCTCCTAGAGTTTGAGAGATTTGGTCGTGAAAGGGTACCATTCTTGTCGGGGATTGGGAACCCTTTGCGAGAATGTCAGAAGTTACAGCGGGATTTCCAAAATGTTGAAAAGAACTCTAAACATGTCAACCTTGGGTTTGAGAATCTCTCCTGGAGTTTGAGAGATTTGGATGTGAAAGGGTACCAATCTTGTCGGGGATTGGGAACCCTTCGCGAGAATGTCAAAAGTTTCAGCGGAATTTTCAAAATATTGAAATCAACTAGAAACACGTCAACCTTGGTTTTGAGAATCTCTCCTGGAGTTTTAGAGATTTGGACGTGAAAGGGTAGCATTCTTGTCGGGGATTGGGAACCCTTCGCGAGAATGTCAGAAGTTACAGCGGGATTTCCAAAATATTGAAAGGACCTCTAAACAAGTCAACCTTGGTTTTGAGAATCTCTCCTGGAGTTTTAGAGATTTGGACGTGAAAGGATACCATTCTTGTCGGGGATTGGGAACCCTTCGCGAGAATGTCAAAAGTTTCAGCGGGATTTCCAAAATGTTGAAAGGAACTCGAAACATGGCAACCTTGGGTTTGAGAATCTCTCCTGGAGTTTGAGAGATTTGGACGTGAAAGGGTACCAATCTTGTCGGGGATTGGGAACCCTTCGCGAGAATGTCAAAAGTTTCAGCGGGATTTCCAAAATGTTGAAAGGAACTCGAAACATGGCAACCTTGGTTTTGAGAATTTCTCCTGGAGTTTTAGAGATTTGGACGTGAAAGGGTACCATTCTTGTCGGGGATTGGGAACCCTTCGCGAGAATGTCGAAAGTTTCAGCGGGATTTCCAAAATGTTGAAAGGACCTCTAAACATGTCAGCCTTGGTTTTGAGAATCTCTCCCGGAGTTTTAGAGATTTGGACGTGAAAGGGTACCAATCTTGTCGGGGATTGGGAACCCTTCGCGAGAATGTCAGAAGTTTCAGCGGGATTTCCAGAATGTTGAAAGGAACTCTAAACATGTCAACCTTGGTTTTGAGAATCTCTCCTGGAGTTTGAGAGATTTGGACGTGAAAGGGTACCAATCTTGTCGGGGATTGGGAACCCTTCGCGAGAATGTCAAAAGTTTCAGCGGGATTTCCAAAATGTTGAAAGGAACTCGAAACATGGCAACCTTGGTTTTGAGAATCTCACCTGGAGTTTGAGAGATTTGGACGTGAAAGGGTACCATTCTTGTCGGGGATTGGGAACCCTTCGCGAGAATGTCAAAAGTTTCAGCGGGATTTCCAAAATGTTGAAAGGAACTCGAAACATGGCAACCTTGGTTTTGAGAATCTCTCCTGGAGTTTTAGAGATTTGGACGTGAAAGGGTACCAATCTTGTCGGGGATTGGGAACCCTTCGCGAGAATGTCAAAAGTTTAAGCAGGATTTCCAAAATATTGAAATGAACTCGAAGCATGTCAACCTTGGTTTTGAGAATTTCTCCTGGAGTTTTAGAGATTTGGACGTGAAAGTGCACCATTCTTGTCGGGGATTGGGAACCCTTCGCGAGAATGTCAAAAGTATCAGCGGGATTTCCAAAATGTTGAAAGGAACTCTAAACATGGCAACCTTGGGTTTGAGAATCTCTCCTGGAGTTTGAGAGATTTGGACATGAAAGGGTACCAATCTTGTCGGGGATTGGGAACCCTTCGCGAGAATGTCAAAAGTTTCAGCGGGATTTCCAAAATGTTGAAAGGAACTCGAAACATGTCAACCTTGGTTTTGACAATTTCTCCTGGAGTTTTAGAGATTTGGACGTGAAAGGGTACCATTCTTGTCGGGGATTGGGAACCCTTCGCGAGAATGTCAAAAGTTTCAGCGGGATTTCCAAAATGTTGAAAGGAACTCGAAACATGTCAACCTTGGTTTTGAGAATTTCTCCTGGAGTTTTAGAGATTTGGACGTGAAAGGGTACCAATCTTGTCGGGGATTGGGAACCCTTCGCGAGAATGTCAAATGTTTAAGCAGGATTTCCAAAATATTGAAATGAACTCGAAGCATGTCAACCTTGGTTTTGAGAATTTCTCCTGGAGTTTTAGAGATTTGGACGTGAAAGTGTACCATTCTTGTCGGGGATTGGGAACCCTTCGCGAGAATGTCAAAAGTTTCAGCGGGATTTCCAAAATGTTGAAAGGAACTCGAAACATGGCAACCTTGGGTTTGAGAATCTCTCCTGGAGTTTGAGAGATTTGGACGTGAAAGGGTACCAATCTTGTCGGGGATTGGGAACCCTTCGCGAGAATGTCAAAAGTTTCAGCGGGAGTTCCAGAATGTTAAAAGAACCCTAAACATGTCAACCTTGGTTTTGAGAATCTCTCCTGGAGTTTGAGAGATTTGGACGTGAAAGGGTACCAATCTTGTCGGGGATTGGGATCCCTTCGCGAGAATGTCAGAATTTAGAGCGGGATTTCCAAAATGTTGAAAGGAACTCTAAACATGGTACCTTGGTTTTGAGAATCTCTCCTGGAGTTTGAGAGATTTGGACATGAAAGGGTACCAATCTTGTCGGGGATTGGGAACCCTTCGCGAGAATGTCAAAAGTTTCAGTGGGATTTCCAGAATGTTGAATGGAACTCTAAACATGTCAATCTTGGTTTTGAGAATCTCTCCTGGAGTTTGAGAGATTTGGACGTGAAAGGGTACCAATCTTGTCGGGGATTGGGAACCCTTCGCGAGATTGTCCAAAGTTTCAGAGGGATTTCCAAAATGTTGAGAGGAACTCGAAACATGTCAACTTTGGTTTTGAGAATCTCTCCCGGAGTTTGAGAGATTTGGACGTGAAAGGGTACCAGTCTTGTCGGGGATTGGGAACCCTTCGCGAGAATGTCAAAAGTTTCAGCGGAATTTTCAAAATATTGAAATCAACTAGAAACATGTCAACCTTGGTTTTGAGAATTTCTCCTGGAGTTTTAGAGATTTGGATGTGAAAGGGTAGCATTCTTGTCGGGGATTGGGAACCCTTCGCGAGACTGTCAGAAGTTACAGCGGGATTTCCAAAATGTTGAAAGGAACTCGAAACATGGCAACCTTGGTTTTCAGAATCTCTCCTGGAGTTTGAGAGATTTGGACGTGAAAGGGTACCAGTCTTGTCAGGGATTGGGAACCCTTCACGAGAATGTCAAAAGTTTCAGCGGGATTTCCAAAATATTGAAATGAACTCGAAACATGTCAACCTTGGTTTTGAGAATTTCTCCTGGATTTTTAGATATTTCGACGTGAAAGGGTACCAATCTTGTCGGGGATTGGGAACCCTTAGCGAGAATGTCAAAAGTTTCAGCGGGATTTCCAAAATATTGAAATGAACTCGAAACATGTCAACCTTGGTTTTGAGAATTTCTCCTGGAGTTTTAGAGATTTGGACGTGAAAGGTTACCATTCTTGTCGGGGATTGGGAACCCTTCGCGAGAATGTCAGAAGTTACAGCGGGATTTCCAAAATATTGAAAGGACCTCTAAACAAGTCAACCTTAGTTTTGAGAATCTCTCCTGGAGTTTGAGAGATTTGGACATGAAAGGGTACCATTCTTGTCGGGGATTGGGAACCCTTCGCGAGAATGTCAAAAGTTTAAGCGGGATTTCCAAAATGTTGAAAGGACCTCTAAACATGGCAACCTTGGTTTTGAGAATCTCTCCTGGAGTTTGAGAGATTTGGACGTGAAAGGGTACCAACCTTGTCGGGGATTGGGAACCCTTCGCGAGAATGTCAAAAGTTTCAGCGGGATTTCCAAAATGTTGAAACGAGCTCGAAACATGGCAACCTTGGTTTTCAGAATCTCTCCTTGAGTTTTAGAGATTTGGATGTGAAAGGGTACCAATCTTGTCGGGGATTGGGAACCCTTCGCGAGAATGTCAAAAGTTTCAGCGGGATTTCCAAAATGTTGAAAGGAACTCGAAACATGGCAACCTTGGGTTTGAGAATCTCTCCTGGAGTTTGAGAGATTTGGACGTGAAAGGGTACCAATCTTGTCGGGGATTGGGAACCCTTCGCGAGAATGTCAGAAGTTTCAGCGGGATTTCCAAAATGTTGAAAGGAACTCTAAACATGTCAACCTTGGTTTTGACAATTTCTCCTGGAGTTTTAGAGATTTGGACGTGAAAGGGTACCATTCTTGTCGGGGATTGGGAACCCTTCGCGAGAATGTCAAAAGTTTCAGCGGGATTTCCAAAATGTTGAAAGGAACTCGAAACATGGCAACCTTGGTTTTGAGAATCTCTCCTGGAGTTTTAGAGATTTGGATGTGAAAGGGTACCAATCTTGTCGGGGATTGGGAACCCTTCGCGAGAATGTCAAAAGTTTAAGCAGGATTTCCAAAATATTGAAATGAACTCGAAGCATGTCAACCTTGGTTTTGAGAATTTCTTCTGGAGTTTTAGAGATTTGGACGTGAAAGTGTACCATTCTTGTCGGGGATTGGGAACCCTTCGCGAGAATGTCAAAAGTTTCAGCGGGATTTCCAAAATGTTGAAAGGAACTCGAAACATGGCAACCTTGGTTTTGAGAATCTCTCCCGGAGTTTGAGAGATTTGGACGTGAAAGGGTACCAGTCTTGTCGGGGATTGGGAACCCTTCGCGAGAATGTCAAAAGTTTCAGCGGGAGTTCCAGAATGTTGAAAGAACTCTAAACATGTCAACCTTGGTTTTGAGAATCTCTCCTGGAGTTTGAGAGATTTGGACGTGAAAGGGTACCAATCTTGTCGGGGATTGGGAACCCTTCGCGAGAATGTCAGAAGTTTCAGCGGGATTTCCAGAATGTTGAAAGGAACTCTAAACATGTCAACCTTGGTTTTGAGAATCTCTCCTGGAGTTTGAGAGATTTGGACGTGAAAGGGTACCATTCTTGTCGGGGATTGGGAACCCTTCGCGAGAATGTCAAAAGTTTCAGCGGGATTTCCAAACTGTTGAAAGGAACTCGAAACATGGCAACCTTGGGTTTGAGAATCTCTCCTGGAGTTTTAGAGATTTGGACGTGAAAGGGTACCATTCTAGTCGGGGATTGGGAACCCTTCGCGAGAATGTCAAAAGTTTAAGCGGGATTTCCAAAATGTTGAAAGGAACTCTAAACATGTCAACTTTGGTTTTGAGAATCTCTCCTGGAGTTTTAGAGATTTGGACGTGAAAGGGTACCAACCTTGTCGGGGATTGGGAACCCTTCGCGAGAATGTCGAAAGTTTCAGCGGGATTTCCAAAATATTGAAAAGAACTCTAAACATGGCAACCTTGCTTTTGAGAATCTCTCCTGGATTTTTAGAGATTTGGACATGAAAGGGTACCATTCTTGTCGGGGATTGGGAACCCTTCGCGAGAATGTCAGAAGTTACAGGGGGATTTCCAAAATGTTGAAGGGAACTCTAAACATTGCAACCTTGGTTTTGAGAATCTCTCCTGGAGTTTGAGAGATTTGGACGTGAAAGGGTACCAATCTTGTCGGGGATTGGGAACCCTTCGCGAGAATGTCAAAAGTTTCAGGCAGGATTTCTAGCATGTTAAAAGGAACTCGAAACATGTCAACCTTGGTTTTGAGAATCTCTCCTGGAGTTAGAGAGATTTGGATGTGAAAGGGTACCATTCTTGTCGGGGATTGGGAACCCTTCACGAGAATGTCAGAAGTTTCAGCGGGATTTCCAGAATGTTGAAAGGAACTCTAAACATGGCAACCTTGGTTTTGAGAATCTCTCCCGGAGTTTGAGAGATTTGGACGTGAAAGGGTACCAATCTTGTCGGGGATTGGGAACCCTTCGCGAGAATGTCAAAAGTTTCAGCGGGATTTCCAAAATGTTGAAAGGACCTCAAAACATGTCAACCTTGGTTTTGAGAATCTCTCCTGGAGTTTGAGAGATTTGGACGTGAAAGGGTACCAATCTTGTCGGGGATTGGGAACCCTTCGCGAGAATGTCAAAAGTTTCAGCGGGATTTCCAAAATGTTGAAATGAACTCGAAACATGTCAACCTTGGTTTTGAGAATCTCACCTGGAGTTTGAGAGATTTGGACGTGAAAGGGTACCAATCTTGTCGGGGATTGGGAACCCTTCGCGAGATTGTCCAAAGTTGCAGCGGGATTTCCAAAATGTTGAGAGGAACTCGAAACATGTCAACTTTGGTTTTGAGAATCTCTCCTGGAGTTTGAGAGATTTGGACGTGAAAGGGTACCAGTCTTGTCGGGGATTGGGAACCCTTCGCGAGAATGTCAAAAGTTTCAGCGGGATTTTCAAAATATTGAAATCAACTAGAAACATGTCAACCTTGGTTTTGAGAATTTCTCCTGGAGTTTTAGAGATTTGGACGTGAAAGGGTAGCATTCTTGTCGGGGATTGGGAACCCTTCGCGAGACTGTCAGAAGTTTCAGCGGGATTTCCAAAATGTTGAAAGGAACTCGAAACATGGCAACCTTGGTTTTCAGAATCTCTCCTGGAGTTTGAGAGATTTGGACGTGAAAGGGTACCAGTCTTGTCAGGGATTGGGAACCCTTCACGAGAATGTCAAAAGCTTAAGCGGGATTTCCAAAATATTGAAAGGACCTCGAAACATGTCAACCTTGGTTTTGAGAATCTCTCCTAGAGTTTGAGAGATTTGGTCGTGAAAGGGTACCATTCTTGTCGGGGATTGGGAACCCTTTGCGAGAATGTCAGAAGTTACAGCGGGATTTCCAAAATGTTGAAAAGAACTCTAAACATGTCAACCTTGGTTTTGAGAATCTCTCCTGGAGTTTGAGAGATTTGGATGTGAAAGGGTACCAATCTTGTCGGGGATTGGGAACCCTTCGCGAGAATGTCAAAAGTTTCAGCGGAATTTTCAAAATATTGAAATCAACTAGAAACATGTCAACCTTGGTTTTGAGAATTTCTCCTGGAGTTTTAGAGATTTGGACGTGAAAGGGTAGCATTCTTGTCGGGGATTGGGAACCCTTCGCGAGAATGTCAGAAGTTACAGCGGGATTTCCAAAATATTGAAAGGACCTCTAAACAAGTCAACCTTGGTTTTGAGAATCTCTCCTGGAGTTTTAGAGATTTGGACGTGAAAGGGTACCATTCTTGTCGGGGATTGGGAACCCTTCGCGAGAATGTCAAAAGTTTCAGCGGGATTTCCAAAATGTTGAAAGGAACTCGAAACATGGCAACCTTGGGTTTGAGAATCTCTCCTGGAGTTTGAGAGATTTGGACGTGAAAGGGTACCAATCTTGTCGGGGATTGGGAACCCTTCGCGAGAATGTCAAAAGTTTCAGCGGGATTTCCAAAATGTTGAAAGGAACTCGAAACATGGCAACCTTGGTTTTGAGAATTTCTCCTGGAGTTTTAGAGATTTGGACGTGAAAGGGTACCATTCTTGTCGGGGATTGGGAACCCTTCGCGAGAATGTCGAAAGTTTCAGCGGGATTTCCAAAATGTTGAAAGGACCTCTAAACATGTCAGCCTTGGTTTTGAGAATCTATCCTGGAGTTTTAGAGATTTGGACGTGAAAGGGTACCATTCTTGTCGGGGATTGGGAACCCTTCGCGAGAATGTCAGAAGTTACAGGGGGATTTCCAAAATGTTGAAGGGAACTCTAAACATTGCAACCTTGGTTTTGAGAATCTCTCCCGGAGTTTGAGAGATTTGGACGTGAAAGGGTACCAGTCTTGTCGGGGATTGGGAACCCTTCGCGAGAATGTCAAAAGTTTCAGCGGGATTTCCAAAATGTTGAAAGGAACTCGAAACATGGCAACCTTGGTTTTGAGAATCTCTCCTGGAGTTTGAGAGATTTGGACGTGAAAGGGTACCATTCTTGTCGGGGATTGGGAACCCTTCGCGAGAATGTCGAAAGTTTCAGCGGGATTTCCAAAATGTTGAAAGGACCTCTAAACATGTCAGCCTTGGTTTTGAGAATCTATCCTGGAGTTTTAGAGATTTGGACGTGAAAGGGTACCATTCTTGTCGGGGATTGGGAACCCTTCGCGAGAATGTCAGAAGTTACAGGGGGATTTCCAAAATGTTGAAGGGAACTCTAAACATTGCAACCTTGGTTTTGAGAATCTCTCCTGGAGTTTGAGAGATTTGGACGTGAAAGGGTACCAATCTTGTCGGGGATTGGGAACCCTTCGCGAGAATGTCAAAAGTTTCAGCGGGATTTCTAGCATGTTAAAAGGAACTCGAAACATGTCAACCTTGGTTTTGAGAATCTCTCCTGGAGTTAGAGAGATTTGGATGTGAAAGGGTACCATTCTTGTCGGGGATTGGGAACCCTTCGCGAGAATGTCAGAAGTTTCAGCGGGATTTCCAGAATGTTGAAAGGAACTCTAAACATGTCAACCTTGGTTTTGAGAATCTCTCCCGGAGTTTGAGAGATTTGGACGTGAAAGGGTACCAATCTTGTCGGGGATTGGGAACCCTTCGCGAGAATGTCAAAAGTTTCAGCGGGATTTCCAAAATGTTGAAAGGAACTCCAAACATGTCAACCTTGGTTTTGAGAATCTCTCCTGGAGTTTGAGAGATTTGGACGTGAAAGGGTACCAATCTTGTCGGGGATTGGGAACCCTTCGCGAGAATGTCAAAAGTTTCAGCGGGATTTCCAAAATGTTGAAATGAACTCGAAACATGTCAACCTTGGTTTTGAGAATCTCACCTGGAGTTTGAGAGATTTGGACGTGAAAGGGTACCAATCTTGTCGGGGATTGGGAACCCTTCGCGAGATTGTCCAAAGTTTCAGAGGGATATAAAAAATGTTGAGAGGAATTTGAAACATGTCAACTTTGGTTTTGAGAATCTCTCCTGGAGTTTGAGAGATTTGGACGTGAAAGGGTACCAGTCTTGTCGGGGATTGGGAACCCTTCGCGAGAATGTCAAAAGTTTCAGCGGGATTTTCAAAATATTGAAATCAACTAGAAACATGTCAACCTTGGTTTTGAGAATTTCTCCTGGAGTTTTAGAGATTTGGACGTGAAAGGGTAGCATTCTTGTCGGGGATTGGGAACCCTTCGCGAGACTGTCAGAAGTTACAGCGGGATTTCCAAAATGTTGAAAGGAACTCGAAACATGGCAACCTTGGTTTTCAGAATCTCTCCTGGAGTTTGAGAGATTTGGACGTGAAAGGGTACCAGTCTTGTCAGGGATTGGGAACCCTTCACGAGAATGTCAAAAGCTTAAGCGGGATTTCCAAAATATTGAAAGGACCTCGAAACATGTCAACCTTGGTTTTGAGAATTTCTCCTGGAGTTTTAGAGATTTGGACGTGAAAGGGTAGCATTCTTGTCGGGGATTGGGAACCCTTCGCGAGAATGTCAGAAGTTACAGCGGGATTTCCAAAATATTGAAAGGACCTCTAAACAAGTCAACCTTGGTTTTGAGAATCTCTCCTGGAGTTTTAGAGATTTGGACGTGAAAGGGTACCATTCTTGTCGGGGATTGGGAACCCTTCGCGAGAATGTCAAAAGTTTCAGCGGGATTTCCAAAATGTTGAAAGGAACTCGAAACATGGCAACCTTGGGTTTGAGAATCTCTCCTGGAGTTTGAGAGATTTGGACGTGAAAGGGTACCAATCTTGTCGGGGATTGGGAACCCTTCGCGAGAATGTCAAAAGTTTCAGCGGGATTTCCAAAATGTTGAAAGGAACTCGAAACATGGCAACCTTGGTTTTGAGAATTTCTCCTGGAGTTTTAGAGATTTGGACGTGAAAGGGTACCATTCTTGTCGGGGATTGGGAACCCTTCGCGAGAATGTCGAAAGTTTCAGCGGGATTTCCAAAATGTTGAAAGGACCTCTAAACATGTCAGCCTTGGTTTTGAGAATCTATCCTGGAGTTTTAGAGATTTGGACGTGAAAGGGTACCATTCTTGTCGGGGATTGGGAACCCTTCGCGAGAATGTCAGAAGTTACAGGGGGATTTCCAAAATGTTGAAGGGAACTCTAAACATTGCAACCTTGGTTTTGAGAATCTCTCCTGGAGTTTGAGAGATTTGGACATGAAAGGGTACCAATCTTGTCGGGGATTGGGAACCCTTCACGAGAATGTCAAAAGTTTCAGCGGGATTTCTAGCATGTTGAAAGGAACTCGAAACATGTCAACCTTGGTTTAGAGAATCTCTCCTGGAGTTTGAGAGATTTGGATGTGAAATGGTACCATTCTTGTCGGGGATTGGGAACCCTTCGCCAGAATGTCAAAAGTTTCAGCGGGATTTCCAAAATGTTGAAAGGAACTCTAAACATGGCAACCTTGGTTTTGAGAATCTCTCCTGGAGTTTGAGAGATTTGGACGTGAAAGGGTACCAATCTTGTCGGGGATTGGGAACCCTTCGCGAGAATGTCAGAAGTTTCAGCGGGATTTCCAGAATTTTGAAAGGAACTCTAAACATGTCAACCTTGGTTTTGAGAATCTCTCCTGGAGTTTGAGAGATTTGGACGTGAAAGGGTACCAATCTTGTCGGGGATTGGGAACCCTTCGCGAGAATGTCAAAAGTTTCAGCGGGATTTCCAAAATGTTGAAATGAACTCGAAACATGTCAACCTTGGTTTTGAGAATCTCACCTGGAGTTTGAGAGATTTGGACGTGAAAGGGTACCATTCTTGTCGGGGATTGGGAACCCTTCGCGAGAATGTCAAAACTTTCAGCGGGATTTCCAAAATGTTGAAAGGAACTCGAAACATGGCAACCTTGGTTTTGAGAATCTCTCCTGGAGTTTTAGAGATTTGGACATGAAAGGGTACCAATCTTGTCGGGGATTGGGAACCCTTCGCGAGAATGTCAAAAGTTTAAGCAGGATTTCCAAAATATTGAAATGAACTCGAAGCATGTCAACCTTGGTTTTGAGAATTTCTCCTGGAGTTTTAGAGATTTGGACGTGAAAGTGCACCATTCTTGTCGGGGATTGGGAACCCTTCGCGAGAATGTCAAAAGTATCAGCGGGATTTCCAAAATGTTGAAAGGAACTCTAAACATGGCAACCTTGGGTTTGAGAATCTCTCCTGGAGTTTGAGAGATTTGGACATGAAAGGGTACCAATCTTGTCGGGGATTGGGAACCCTTCGCGAGAATGTCAAAAGTTTCAGCGGGATTTCCAAAATGTTGAAATGAACTCGAAACATGTCAACCTTGGTTTTGACAATTTCTCCTGGAGTTTTAGAGATTTGGACGTGAAAGGGTACCATTCTTGTCGGGGATTGGGAACACTTCGCGAGAATGTCAAATGTTTAAGCAGGATTTCCAAAATATTGAAATGAACTCGAATCATGTCAACCTTGGTTTTGAGAATTTCTCCTGGAGTTTTAGAGATTTGGACGTGAAAGTGTACCATTCTTGTCGGGGATTGGGAACCCTTCGCGAGAATGTCAAAAGTTTCAGCGGGATTTCCAAAATGTTGAAAGGAACTCGAAACATGGCAACCTTGGTTTTGAGAATCTCTCCCGGAGTTTGAGAGATTTGGACGTGAAAGGGTACCAGTCTTGTCGGGGATTGGGAACCCTTCGCGAGAATGTCAAAAGTTTCAGCGGGATTTCCAAAATGTTGAAAGGAACTCGAAACATGGCAACCTTGGTTTTGAGAATCTCTCCTGGAGTTTGAGAGATTTGGACGTGAAAGGGTACCATTCTTGTCGGGGATTGGGAACCCTTCGCGAGAATGTCGAAAGTTTCAGCGGGATTTCCAAAATGTTGAAAGGACCTCTAAACATGTCAGCCTTGGTTTTGAGAATCTATCCTGGAGTTTTAGAGATTTGGACGTGAAAGGGTACCATTCTTGTCGGGGATTGGGAACCCTTCGCGAGAATGTCAGAAGTTACAGGGGGATTTCCACAATGTTGAAGGGAACTCTAAACATTGCAACCTTGGTTTTGAGAATCTCTCCTGGAGTTTGAGAGATTTGGACGTGAAAGGGTACCAATCTTGTCGGGGATTGGGAACCCTTCGCGAGAATGTCAAAAGTTTCAGCGGGATTTCCAAAATGTTGAAAGGAACTCGAAACATGGCAACCTTGGTTTTGAGAATCTCTCCTGGAGTTTGAGAGATTTGGATGTGAAAGGGTACCATTCTTGTCGGGGATTGGGAACCCTTCGCGAGAATGTCAAAAGTTTCAGCGGGATTTCCAAAATGTTGAAAGGAACTCTAAACATGGCAACCTTGGTTTTGAGAATCTCTCCTGGAGTTTTAGAGATTTGGACGTGAAAGGGTACCAATCTTGTCGGGGATTGGGAACCCTTCGCGAGAATGTCAAAAGTTTCAGCGGGATTTCCAAAATGTTGAAATGAACTCGAAACATGTCAACCTTGGTTTTGAGAATCTCACCTGGAGTTTGAGAGATTTGGACGTGAAAGGGTACCATTCTTGTCGGGGATTGGGAACCCTTCGCGAGAATGTCAAAACTTTCAGCGGGATTTCCAAAATGTTGAAAGGAACTCGAAACATGGCAACCTTGGTTTTGAGAATCTCTCCTGGAGTTTTAGAGATTTGGACATGAAAGGGTACCAATCTTGTCGGGGATTGGGAACCCTTCGCGAGAATGTCAAAAGTTTAAGCAGGATTTCCAAAATATTGAAATGAACTCGAAGCATGTCAACCTTGGTTTTGAGAATTTCTCCTGGAGTTTTAGAGATTTGGACGTGAAAGTGCACCATTCTTGTCGGGGATTGGGAACCCTTCGCGAGAATGTCAAAAGTATCAGCGGGATTTCCAAAATGTTGAAAGGAACTCTAAACATGGCAACCTTGGGTTTGAGAATCTCTCCTGGAGTTTGAGAGATTTGGACATGAAAGGGTACCAATCTTGTCGGGGATTGGGAACCCTTCGCGAGAATGTCAAAAGTTTCAGCGGGATTTCCAAAATGTTGAAATGAACTCGAAACATGTCAACCTTGGTTTTGACAATTTCTCCTGGAGTTTTAGAGATTTGGACGTGAAAGGGTACCATTCTTGTCGGGGATTGGGAACCCTTCGCGAGAATGTCAAAAGTTTCAGCGGGATTTCCAAAATGTTGAAATGAACTCGAAACATGTCAACCTTGGTTTTGAGAATTTCTCCTGGAGTTTTAGAGATTTGGACGTGAAAGGGTACCAATCTTGTCGGGGATTGGGAACCCTTCGCGAGAATGTCAAATGTTTAAGCAGGATTTCCAAAATATTGAAATGAACTCGAAGCATGTCAACCTTGGTTTTGAGAATTTCTCCTGGAGTTTTAGAGATTTGGACGTGAAAGTGTACCATTCTTGTCGGGGATTGGGAACCCTTCGCGAGAATGTCAAAAGTTTCAGCGGGATTTCCAAAATGTTGAAAGGAACTCGAAACATGGCAACCTTGGGTTTGAGAATCTCTCCTGGAGTTTGAGAGATTTGGACGTGAAAGGGTACCAATCTTGTCGGGGATTGGGAACCCTTCGCGAGAATGTCAAAAGTTTCAGCGGGAGTTCCAGAATGTTAAAAGAACCCTAAACATGTCAACCTTGGTTTTGAGAATCTCTCCTGGAGTTTGAGAGATTTGGACGTGAAAGGGTACCAATCTTGTCGGGGATTGGGAACCCTTCGCGAGAATGTCAGAATTTAGAGCGGGATTTCCAAAATGTTGAAAGGAACTCTAAACATGGTACCTTGGTTTTGAGAATCTCTCCTGGAGTTTGAGAGATTTGGACATGAAAGGGTACCAATCTTGTCGGGGATTGGGAACCCTTCGCGAGAATGTCAAAAGTTTCAGTGGGATTTCCAGAATGTTGAATGGAACTCTAAACATGTCAATCTTGGTTTTGAGAATCTCTCCTGGAGTTTGAGAGATTTGGACGTGAAAAGGGTACCAATCTTGTCGGGGATTGGGAACCCTTCGCGAGATTGTCCAAAGTTTCAGAGGGATATAAAAAATGTTGAGAGGAACTCGAAACATGTCAACTTTGGTTTTGAGAATCTCTCCCGGAGTTTGAGAGATTTGGACGTGAAAGGGTACCAGTCTTGTCGGGGATTGGGAACCCTTCGCGAGAATGTCAAAAGTTTCAGCGGAATTTTCAAAATATTGAAATCAACTAGAAACATGTCAACCTTGGTTTTGAGAATTTCTCCTGGAGTTTTAGAGATTTGGACGTGAAAGGGTAGCATTCTTGTCGGGGATTGGGAACCCTTCGCGAGAATGTCAAAAGTTTCAGCGGGATTTCCCAAATTTTGAAAAGAACTCGAAACATGTCAACTTTGGTTTTGAGAATCTCTCCTGGAGTTTGAGAGATTTGGACGTGAAAGGGTACCAATCTTGTCGGGGATTGGGAACCCTTTGCGAGAATGTCCAAAGTTTCAGCGGGATTTCCAAAATGTTGAAACGAGCTCGAAACATGGCAACCTTGGTTTTCAGAATCTCTCTTGGAGTTTGAGAGATTTGGACGTGAAAGGGTACCAATCTTGTCGGGGATTGGGAACCCTTCGCGCGAATGTCAAAAGTTTCAGCGGGATTTCCAAAATGTTGAAAGGACCTCAAAACATGTCAACCTTGGTTTTGAGAATCTCTCCTGGAGTTTTAGAGATTTGGACGTGAAAGGGTACCATTCTTGTCGGGGATTGGGAACCCTTCGCGAGAATGTCAAAAGTTTAAGCGGGATTTCCAAAATGTTGAAAGGAACTCTAAACATGTCAACTTTGGTTTTGAGAATCTCTCCTGGAGTTTGAGAGATTTGGACGTGAAAGGGTACCAACCTTGTCGGGGATTGGGAACCCTTCGCGAGAATGTCGAAAGTTTCAGCGGGATTTCCAAAATATTGAAAAGAACTCGAAACATGGCAACCTTGCTTTTGAGAATCTCTCCTGGATTTTTAGAGATTTGGACGTGAAAGGGTACCAATCTTGTCGGGGATTGGGAACACTTCGCGAGAATGTCAAATGTTTAAGCAGGATTTCCAAAATATTGAAATGAACTCGAATCATGTCAACCTTGGTTTTGAGAATTTCTCCTGGAGTTTTAGAGATTTGGACGTGAAAGTGTACCATTCTTGTCGGGGATTGGGAACCCTTCGCGAGAATGTCAAAAGTTTCAGCGGGATTTCCAAAATGTTGAAAGGAACTCGAAACATGGCAACCTTGGTTTTGAGAATCTCTCCCGGAGTTTGAGAGATTTGGACGTGAAAGGGTACCAGTCTTGTCGGGGATTGGGAACCCTTCGCGAGAATGTCAAAAGTTTCAGCGGGATTTCCAAAATGTTGAAAGGAACTCGAAACATGGCAACCTTGGTTTTGAGAATCTCTCCTGGAGTTTGAGAGATTTGGACGTGAAAGGGTACCATTCTTGTCGGGGATTGGGAACCCTTCGCGAGAATGTCGAAAGTTTCAGCGGGATTTCCAAAATGTTGAAAGGACCTCTAAACATGTCAGCCTTGGTTTTGAGAATCTATCCTGGAGTTTTAGAGATTTGGACGTGAAAGGGTACCATTCTTGTCGGGGATTGGGAACCCTTCGCGAGAATGTCAGAAGTTACAGGGGGATTTCCACAATGTTGAAGGGAACTCTAAACATTGCAACCTTGGTTTTGAGAATCTCTCCTGGAGTTTGAGAGATTTGGACGTGAAAGGGTACCAATCTTGTCGGGGATTGGGAACCCTTCGCGAGAATGTCAAAAGTTTCAGCGGGATTTCCAAAATGTTGAAAGGAACTCGAAACATGGCAACCTTGGTTTTGAGAATCTCTCCTGGAGTTTGAGAGATTTGGATGTGAAAGGGTACCATTCTTGTCGGGGATTGGGAACCCTTCGCGAGAATGTCAAAAGTTTCAGCGGGATTTCCAAAATGTTGAAAGGAACTCTAAACATGGCAACCTTGGTTTTGAGAATCTCTCCTGGAGTTTTAGAGATTTGGACGTGAAAGGGTACCAATCTTGTCGGGGATTGGGAACCCTTCGCGAGAATGTCAGAAGTTTCAGCGGGATTTCCAGAATGTTGAAAGGAACTCTAAACATGTCAACCTTGTTTTTCAGAATCTCTCCTGGAGTTTGAGAGATTTGGACGTGAAAGGGTACCATTCTAGTCGGGGATTGGGAACCCTTCGCGAGAATGTCAAAAGTTTCAGCGGGATTTCCAAAATGTTGAAAGGACCTCAAAACATGTCAGCCTTGGTTTTGAGAATCTCTCCTGGAGTTTGAGAGATTTGGACGTGAAAGGGTACCAATCTTGTCGGGGATTGGGAACCCTTCGCGAGAATGTCAAAAGTTTCAGCGGGATTTCCAAAATGTTGAAATGAACTCGAAACATGTCAACCTTGGTTTTGAGAATCTCACCTGGAGTTTGAGAGATTTGGACGTGAAAGGGTACCATTCTTGTCGGGGATTGGGAACCCTTCGCGAGAATGTCAAAAGTTTCAGCGGGATTTCCAAAATGTTGAAAGGAACTCGAAACATGGCAACCTTGGTTTTGAGAATCTCTCCTGGAGTTTTAGAGATTTGGATGTGAAAGGGTACCAATCTTGTCGGGGATTGGGAACCCTTCGCGAGAATGTCAAAAGTTTAAGCAGGATTTCCAAAATATTGAAATGAACTCGAAGCATGTCAACCTTGGTTTTGAGAATCTCTCCTGGAGTTTTAGAGATTTGGACGTGAAAGTGTACCATTCTTGTCGGGGATTGGGAACCCTTCGCGAGAATGTCAAAAGTTTCAGCGGGATTTCCAAAATGTTGAAAGGAACTCTAAACATGGCAACCTTGGGTTTGAGAATCTCTCCTGGAGTTTGAGAGATTTGGACGTGAAAGGGTACCATTCTTGTCGGGGATTGGGAACCCTTCGCGAGAATGTCAAAAGTTTCAGCGGGATTTCCAAACTGTTGAAAGGAACTCGAAACATGGCAACCTTGGGTTTGAGAATCTCTCCTGGAGTTTGAGAGATTTGGACGTGAAAGGGTACCAATCTAGTCGGGGACTGGGAACCCTTCGCGAGAATGTCAAAAGTTTCAGCGGGAGTTCCAGAATGTTGAAAGAACTCTAAACATGTCAACCTTGGTTTTGAGAATCTCTCCTGGAGTTTGAGAGATTTGGACGTGAAAGGGTACCATTCTTGTCGGGGATTGGGAACCCTTCGCGAGAATGTCAAAAGTTTCAGCGGGATTTCCCAAATTTTGAAAAGAACTCGAAACATGTCAACTTTGGTTTTGAGAATCTCTCCTGGAGTTTGAGAGATTTGGACGTGAAAGGGTACCAATCTTGTCGGGGATTGGGAACCCTTAGCGAGAATGTCAAAAGTTTCAGCGGGGTTTCCAAAATGTTGAAACGAGCTCGAAACATGGCAACCTTGGTTTTCAGAATCTCTCTTGGAGTTTGAGAGATTTGGACGTGAAAGGGTACCAATCTTGTCGGGGATTGGGAACCCTTCGCGAGAATGTCAAAAGTTTCAGCGGGATTTCCAAAATGTTGAAAGGACCTCAAAACATGTCAACCTTGGTTTTGAGAATCTCTCCTGGAGTTTTAGAGATTTGGACGTGAAAGGGTACCATTCTTGTCGGGGATTGGGAACCCTTCGCGAGAATGTCAAAAGTTTAAGCGGGATTTCCAAAATGTTGAAAGGAACTCGAAACATGTCAACTTTGGTTTTGAGAATCTCTCCTGGAGTTTTAGAGATTTGGACGTGAAAGGGTACCAACCTTGTCGGGGATTGGGAACCCTTCGCGAGAATGTCGAAAGTTTCAGCGGGATTTCCAAAATATTGAAAAGAACTCTAAACATGGCAACCTTGCTTTTGAGAATCTCTCCTGGATTTTTAGAGATTTGGACGTGAAAGGGTACCAATCTTGTCGGGGATTGGGAACCCTTCGCGAGAATGTCAAATGTTTAAGCAGGATTTCCAAAATATTGAAATGAACTCGAATCATGTCAACCTTGGTTTTGAGAATCTCTCCCGGAGTTTGAGAGATTTGGACGTGAAAGGGTAGCAGTCTTGTCGGGGATTGGGAACCCTTCGCCAGAATGACCGAAGTTTCAGCGGGATTTCCAAAATGTTGAAAGGAACTCGAAACATGGCAACCTTGGTTTTGAGAATCTCTCCCGGAGTTTGAGAGATTTGGACGTGAAAGGGTACCAGTCTTGTCGGGGATTGGGAACCCTTCGCGAGAATGTCAAAAGTTTCAGCGGGAGTTCCAGAATGTTGAAAGAACTCTAAACATGTCAACCTTGGTTTTGAGAATCTCTCTTGGAGTTTGAGAGATTTGGACGTGAAAGGGTACCAATCTTGTCGGGGATTGGGAACCCTTCGCGAGAATGTCGAAAGTTTCAGCGGGATTTCTAAAATGTTGAAAGGACCTCAAAACAAGTCAACCTTGGTTTTGAGAATCTCTCCTGGAGTTTGAGAGATTTGGACGTGAAAGGGTACCAATCTTGTCGGGGATTGGGAACCCTTCGCGAGAATGTCAGAAGTTTCAGCGGGATTTCCAAAATGTTGAAAGGAACTCGAAACATGTCAACCTTGGTTTTGAGAATTTCTCCTGTAGTTTGAGAGATTTGGACATGAAAGGGTATCATTCTTGTCGGGGATTGGGAACCCTTCGCGAGAATGTCGAAAGTTTCAGCGGGATTTCCAAAATGTTGTAAGGACCTCAAAACATGTCAACCTTGGTTTTGAGAATCTCTCCTGGAGTTTTAGAGATTTGGATGTGAAAGTGTATCAACCTTTCCTGGGAATAGGAACCCTTCACGAGAATGCCAGAAGTTTCAGCTTGATTTCCAAAATGTTGAAAGGAACTCTAAACATGTCAACCTTGGTTGTGAGAATCTCTCCTGGAGTTTGAGAGATTTGGACGTGAAAGGGTACCAATCTTGTCGGGGATTGGGAACCCTTCGCGAGAATGTCAAAAGTTTCAGCGGGATTTCCAAAATGTTGAAAGGAACTCGAAACATGTCAACCTTGGTTTTGAGAATTTCTCCTGGAGTTTGAGAGATTTGGACATGAAAGGGTACCATTCTTGTCGGGGATTGGGAACCCTTCGCGAGAATGTCAAAAGTTTCAGCGGGATTTCCAAAATGTTGAAAGGAACTCGAAACATGTCAACTTTGGTTTTGAGAATCTCTCCTGGAGTTTGAGAGATTTGGACGTGAAAGGGTACCAATCTTGTCGGGGATTGGGAACCCTTCGCGAGAATGTCAAAAGTTTCAGCGGGATTTCCAAAACGTTGAAACGAGCTCGAAACATGGCAACCTTGGTTTTCAGAATCTCTCCTGGAGTTTGAGAGATTTGGACGTGAAAGGGTACCAATCTTGTCCGGGATTGGGAATACTTCGCGAGAATGTCAAAAGTTTCAGCGGGATTTCTAAAATGTTGAAAGGACCTCAAAACATGTCAACCTTGGTTTTGAGAATCTCTCCTGGAATTTTAGAGATTTGGACGTGAAATGGTACCATTCTTGTCGGGGATTGGGAACCCTTCGCGAGAATGTCAAAAGTTTCAGCGGGATTTCTAAAATGTTGAAAGGACCTCAAAACATGTCAACCTTGGTTTTCAGAATCTCTCCTGGAGTTTGAGAGATTTGGACGTGAAAGGGTACCAATCTTGTCGGGGATTGGGAACCCTTCGCGAGAATGTCAAAAGTTTCAGCGGGATTTCCAAAATGTTGAAATAAACTCGAAACATGTCAACCTTGGTTTTGAGAATTTCTCCTGTAGTTTGAGAGATTTGGACATGAAAGGGTACCACTCTTGTCGGGGATTGGGAACCCTTCGCGAGAATGTCGCAAGTTTCAGCGGGATTTCCAAAATATTGAAAGGACCTCAAAACGTGTCAACCTTGGTTTTGAGAATCTCTCCTGGAGTTTGAGAGATTTGGACGTGAAAGGGTACCAATCTTGTCGGGGATTGGGAACCCTTCGCAAGAATGTCAAAAGTTTCAGCGGGATTTCCAAAATGTTGAAACGAGCTCGAAACATGGCAACCTTGGTTTTCAGAATCTCTCCTGGAGTTTGAGAGATTTGGACGTGAAAGGGTACCAATCTTGTCGGGGATTGGGAATCCTTCGCCAGAATGTCAAAAGTTTCAGCGGGATTTCCAAAATGTTGAAAAGAGCTCGAAATGTGGCAACCTTGGTTTTGTGAATCTCTCCTGGAGTTTGAGAGATTTGGACATGAAAGGGTACTATTCTTGTCGGGGATTGGGAACCCTTCGCGAGAATGTCGAAAGTTTCAGCGGGATTTCCAAAATGTTGAAAGGACCTCAAAACATGTCAACCTTGGTTTTGAGAATCTCTCCTGGAGTTTGAGAGATTTGGACGTGAAAGGGTACCAATCTTGTCGGGGATTGGGAACCCTTCGCGAGAATGTCAAAAGTTTCAGCGGGATTTCCAAAATGTTGAAAGGAACTCGAAACATGTCAACCTTGGTTTTGAGAATTCCTCCTGTAGTTTGAGAGATTTGGACATGAAAGGGTATCATTCTTGTCGGGGATTGGGAACCCTTCGCGAGAATGTCGAAAGTTTCAGCGGGATTTCCAAAATGTTGAAAGGACCTCAAAACATGTCAACCTTGGTTTTGAGAATCTCTCCTGGATTTTTAGAGATTTGGATGTGAAAGGGTATCAACCTTTCCTGGGAATAGGAACCCTTCACGAGAATGCCAAAAGTTTCAGCTTGATTTCCAGAATGTTGAAAGGAACTCTAAACATGTCAACCTTGGTTTTGAGAATCTCTCCTGGAGTTTGAGAGATTTGGACGTGAAAGGGTACCAATCTTGTCGGGGATTGGGAACCCTTCGCGAGAATGTCAAAAGTTTCAGCGGGATTTCCAAAATGTTGAAAGGAACTCGAAACATGTCAACCTTGGTTTTGAGAATCTCTCCTGGAGTTTGAGAGATTTGGACGTGAAAGGGTACCATTCTTGTCGGGGATTGGGAACCCTTCGCGAGAATGTCAAAAGTTTCAGCGGGATTTCCGAAATGTTGAAACGAGCTCGAAAGATGGCAACCTTGAGTTTGAGAATCTCTCCTGGAGTTTGAGAGATTTGGACATGAAAGGGTACCATTCTTGTCGGGGATTGGGAACCCTTCGCGAGAATGTCAAAAGTTTCAGCGGGATTTCCAAAATGTTGAAAGGAGCTCGAAACATGGCAATCTTGGGTTTGTGAATCTCTCCTGGAGTTTGAGAGATTTGGACATGAAAGGGTACCAATCTTGTCGGGGATTGGGAACCCTTCGCGAGAATGTCAAAAGTTTCAGCGGGATTTCCAAAATATTGAAATGAACTCGAAACATGTCAACCTTGGTTTTGAGAATTTCTCCTGGAGTTTTAGAGATTTGGACGTGAAAGGGTACCATTCTTGTCGGGGATTTGGAACCCTTCGCGAGAATGTCAGAAGTTAAAGCGGGATTTCCAAAATGTTGAAAGGAACTCGAAACTGGAATTGGGACAAAAATTGGAAAATTTTTAAGGGACTTTGAAAAAATTTCAACTGGAATTTTAGCCATTTTTTGACGTGAAATTGTAAACATGTGGACATGTATTTTGAAAGTCCTAGAGAGAATTTTAAAAGCTTCAAGAGAATTTCAACAATTTTGAGAGGTCTTTGAAAAGTTTCAATGGGAATGGGAAGAATTGGGACAAAAATGGGAAAATTTTTATGGGACTTTGAAAAAATTTCAACTGGAATTTTAGCCATTTTTTTAGGTGAAATTGTAAACATGTGGACATGGATTTTGAAAATTCTAGAGAGATTTTTAAAAGCTTCAACAGAATTTCAACAATTCTGAGAGGGATTTGAAAAGTTTCAATGGGAATGGGAAGAATTGGGACAAAAATTGGAAAATTTTTAAGGGACTTCGAAAAAATTTCAACTGGAATTTTAGCCATTTTTTGACGTGAAATTGTAAACATGTGGACATGGATTTTGAAAATTCTAGAGAGAATTCTAAAAGCTTCAAGAGAATTTCAAGAATTTTGAGAGGGATTTGAAAAGTTTCAATGGGAATGGGAAGAATTGGGACAAAAATTGGAAAATTTTTAAGGGACTTTGAAAAAATTTCAACTGGAATTTTAGCAATTTTTTTACGTGAAATTGTAAACATGTGGACATGGATTTTGAAAATTCTAGAGAGAATTTTAAAAGCTTCAAGAGAATTTCAACAATTTTGAGAGGGATTTGAAAAGTTTCAATGGGAATGGGAAGAATTGGGACAAAAATTGGAAAATTTTTAAGGGACTTGGAAAAAATTTCAACTGGAATTTTAGCCATTTTTTGACGTGAAATTGTAAACATGTGGACATGGATTTTGAAAATTCTAGAGAAAATTCTAAAAGCTTCAACAGAATTTCAACAATTTTGAGAGGGATTTGAAAAGTTTCAATGGGAATGGGAAGAATTGGGACAAAAATTGGAAAATTTTTAAGGGACTTTGAAAAAATTTCAACTGGAATTTTAGCCATTTTTTGACGTGAAATTGTAAACATGTGGACATGGATTTTGAAAATTCTAGAGAGAATTTTAAATGCTTCAACAGAATTTCAACAATTTTGAGAGGGATTTGAAAAGTTTCAATGGGAATGGGAAGAATTGGGACAAAAATTGGAAAATTTTTAAGGGACTTTGAAAACATTTCAACTGGAATTTTAGCCATTTTTTTACGTGAAATTGTAAACATGTGGACATGGATTTTGAAAATTCTAGAGAGAATTTTAAAAGCTTCAACAGAATTTCAACAATTTTGAGAGGGATTTGAAAAGTTTCAATGGGAATGGGAAGAATTGGGACAAAAATTGGAAAATTTTTAAGGGACTTGGAAAAAATTTCAACTGGAATTTTAGCCATTTTTTTACGTGAAATTGTAAACACGTGGACATGGATTTTGAAAATTCTAGAGAGAATTTTAAAAGCTTCAACAGAATTTCAACAATTTTGAGAGGGATTTGAAAAGTTTCAATGGGAATGGGAAGAATTGGGACAAAAATTGGAAAATTTTTAAGGGACTTGGAAAAAATTTCAACTGGAATTTTAGCCATTTTTTGACGTGAAATTGTAAACATGTGGACATGGATTTTGAAAATTCTAGAGAGATTTTTAAAAGCTTCAACAGAATTTCAACAATTCTGAGAGGGATTTGAAAAGTTTCAATGGGAATGGGAAGAATTGGGACAAAAATTGTAAAATTTTTAAGGGACTTTGAAAAAATTTCAACTGGAATTTTAGCAATTTTTTGACGTGAAATTGTAAACACGTGGACATGGATTTTGAAAATTCTAGAGAGAATTCTAAAAGCTTCAACAGAATTTCAACAATTCTGAGAGGGATTTGAAAAGTTTCAATGGGAATGGGAAGAATTGGGACAAAAATTGGAAAATTTTTAAGGGACTTTGAAAAAATTTCAACTGGAATTTTAGCCATTTTTTGACGTGAAATTGTAAACATGTGGACATGGATTTTGAAAATTCTAGAGAGAATTTTAAAAGCTTCAACAGAATTTCAACAATGTTGAGAGGGATTTGAAAAGTTTCAATGGGAATGGGAAGAATTGGGACAAAAATTGGAAAATTTTTAAGGGACTTTGAAAACATTTCAACTGGAATTTTAGCAATTTTTTGACGTGAAATTGTAAACATGTGGACATGGATTTTGAAAATTCTAGAGAGAATTTTAAAAGCTTCAAGAGAATTTCAAGAATTTTGAGAGGGATTTGAAAAGTTTCAATGGGAATGGGAAGAATTGGGACAAAAATTGGAAAATTTTTAAGGGACTTTGAAAAAATTTCAACTGATATTTTAGCCATTTTTTGACGTGAAATTGTAAACATGTGGACATGGATTTTGACAATTCTAGAGAGAATTCTAAAAGCTTCAACAGAATTTCAACAATTTTGAGAGGGATTTGAAAAGTTTCAATGGGAATGGGAAGATTTGGGACAAAAATTGGAAAATTTTTAAGGGACTTGGAAAAAATTTCAACTGGAATTTTAGCCATTTTTTTAGGTGAAATTGTAAACATGTGGACATGGATTTTGAAAATTCTAGAGAGATTTTTAAAAGCTTCAACAGAATTTCAACAATTTTGAGAGGGATTTGAAAAGTTTCAATGGGAATGGGAAGATTTGGGACAAAAATTGGAAAATTTTTCAGGGACTTGGAAAAAATTTCAACTGGAATTTTAGCAATTTTTTTACGTGAAATTGTAAACATGTGGACATGGATTTTGAAAATTCTAGAGAGAATTTTAAAAGCTTCAACAGAATTTCAACAATTTTGAGAGGGATTTGAAAAGTTTCAATGGGAATGGGAAGATTTGGGACAAAAATTGGAAAATTTTTAAGGGACTTGGAAAAAATTTCAACTGGAATTTTAGCCATTTTTTATGTGAAATTGTAAACATGTGGACATGGATTATGAAAATTCTAGAGAGATTTTTAAAAGCTTCAAGAGAATTTCAACAATTTTGAGAGGGATTTGAAAAGTTTCAATGGGAATGGGAAGAATTGGGACAAAAATGGGAAAATTTTGAAGGGACTTTGAAAAAATTTCAACTGGAATTTTAGCCATTTTTTGACGTGAAATTGTAAACATGTGGACATGGATTTTGAAAATTCTAGAGAGAATTTTAAAAGCTTCAACAGAATTTCAACAATGTTGAGAGGGATTTGAAAAGTTTCAATGGGAATGGGAAGAATTGGGACAAAAATTGGAAAATTTTTAAGGGACTTTGAAAACATTTCAACTGGAATTTTAGCCATTTTTTGACGTGAAATTGTAAACACGTGGACATGGATTTTGAAAATTCTAGAGAGAATTTTAAAAGCTTCAACAGAATTTCAACAATGTTGAGAGGGATTTGAAAAGTTTCAATGGGAATGGGAAGATTTGGGACAAAAATGGGAAAACTTTTAAGGGACTTTGAAAAAATTTCAACTGGAATTTTAGCAATTTTTTGACGTGAAATTGTAAACATGTGGACATAGATTTTGAAAATTCTAGAGAGAATTTTAAAAGCTTCAACAGAATTTCAACAATTTTGAGAGGGATTTGAAAAGCTTCAATAGGGAATGGGAAGAATTGGGACAAAAATTGGAAAATTTTTAAGGGACTTTGAAAAAATTTCAACTGGAATTTTAGCCATTTTTGACGTGAAATTGTAAACATGTGGACATGGATTTTGAAAATTCTAGAGAGAATTCTAAAAGCTTCAACAGAATTTCAACAATTTTGAGAGGGATTTAAAAAGTTTCAATGGGAATGGGAAGAATTGGGACAAAAATTGGAAAATTTTTAAGGGACTTTGAAAAAATTTCAACTGGAATTTTAGCCATTTTTATGTGAAATTGTAAACATGTGGACATGGATTTTGAAAATTCTAGAGAGAATTTTAAAAGCTTCAAGAGAATTTCAAGAATTTTGAGAGGGATTTGAAAAGTTTCAATGGGAATGGGAAGAATTGGGACAAAAATTGGAAAATTTTTAAGGGACTTTGAAAAAATTTCAACTGGAATTTTAGCCATTTTTTGACGTGAAATTGTAAACATGTGGACATGGATTTTGAAAATTCTAGAGAGAATTCTAAAAGCTTCAAGAGAATTTCAAGAATTTTGAGAGGGATTTGAAAAGTTTCAATGGGAATGGGAAGAATTGGGGACAAAAATTGGAAAATTTTGAAGGGACTTTGAAAAAATTTCAACTGGAATTTTAGCCATTTTTTGACGTGAAATTGTAAACATGTGGACATGGATTTTGAAAATTCTAGAGAGAATTCTAAAAGCTTCAAGAGAATTTCAAGAATTTTGAGAGGGATTTGAAAAGTTTCAATGGGAATGGGAAGAATTGGGACAAAAATTGGAAAATTTTTAAGGGACTTTGAAAAAATTTCAACTGGAATTTTAGCCATTTTTTGACGTGAAATTGTAAACATGTGGACATGGATTTTGAAAATTCTAGAGAGAATTCTAAAAGCTTCAAGAGAATTTCAACAATTTTGAGAGGGATTTGAAAAGTTTCAATGGGAATGGGAAGATTTGGGACAAAAATTGGAAAATTTTTAAGGGACTTTGAAAAAATTTCAACTGGAATTTTAGCCATTTTTTGACGTGAAATTGTAAACATGTGGACATGGATTTTGAAAATTCTAGAGAGATTTTTAAAAGCTTCAAGAGAATTTCAACAATTTTGAGAGGGATTTGAAAAGTTTCAATGGGAATGGGAAGAATTGGGACAAAAAATTGTAAAATTTTAAGGGACTTTGAAAAAATTTCAACTGGAATTTTAGCCATTTTTTGACGTGAAATTGTAAACATGTGGACATGGATTTTGAAAATTCTAGAGAGAATTCTAAAAGCTTCAACAGAATTTCAACAATTTTGAGAGGGATTTAAAAAGTTTCAATGGGAATGGGAAGAATTGGGACAAAAATTGGAAAATTTTTAAGGGACTTTGAAAAAATTTCAACTGGAATTTTAGCAATTTTTTATGTGAAATTGTAAACATGTGGACATGGATTTTGAAAATTCTAGAGAGAATTTTAAAAGCTTCAACAGAATTTCAACAATTTTGAGAGGGATTTGAAAAGTTTCAATGGGAATGGGAAGAATTGGGACAAAAATTGGAAAATTTTTAAGGGACTTTGAAAACATTTCAACTGGAATTTTAGCCATTTTTTGACGTGAAATTGTAAACACGTGGACATGGATTTTGAAAATTCTAGAGAGAATTTTAAAAGCTTCAACAGAATTTCAACAATTTTGAGAGGGATTTGAAAAGTTTCAATGGGAATGGGAAGATTTGGGACAAAAATGGGAAAACTTTTAAGGGACTTTGAAAAAATTTCAACTGGAATTTTAGCAATTTTTTGACGTGAAATCGTAAACATGTGGACATGGATTTTGAAAATTCTAGAGAGAATTTTAAAAGCTTCAACAGAATTTCAACAATTTTGAGAGGGATTTGAAAAGTTTCAATGGGAATGGGAAGAATTGGGACAAAAATTGGAAAATTTTTAAGGGACTTTGAAAAAATTTCAACTGGAATTTTAGCCATTTTTTTACGTGAAATTGTAAACATGTGGACATGGATTTTGAAAATTCTAGAGAGAATTCTAAAAGCTTCAACAGAATTTCAACAATTTTGAGAGGGATTTGAAAAGTTTCAATGGGAATGGGAAGAATTGGGACAAAAATTGGAAAATTTTTAAGGGACTTTGAAAAAATTTCAACTGGAATTTTAGCCATTTTTTATGTGAAATTGTAAACATGTGGACATGGATTTTGAAAATTCTAGAGAGAATTCTAAAAGCTTCAACAGAATTTCAAGAATTTTGAGAGGGATTTGAAAAGTTTCAATGGGAATGGGAAGAATTGGGACAAAAATTGGAAAATTTTTAAGGGACTTTGAAAAAATTTCAACTGGAATTTTAGCCATTTTTTTACGTGAAATTGTAAACATGTGGACATGGATTTTGAAAATTCTAGAGAGAATTCTAAAAGCTTCAACAGAATTTCAACAATTTTGAGAGGGATTTGAAAAGTTTCAATGGGAATGGGAAGATTTGGGACAAAAATTGGAAAATTTTTAAGGGACTTGGAAAAAATTTCAACTGGAATTTTAGCCATTTTTTGACGTGAAATTGTAAACATGTGGACATGGATTTTGAAAATTCTAGAGAGAATTCTAAAAGCTTCAACAGAATTTCAACAATTTTGAGAGGGATTTAAAAAGTTTCAATGGGAATGGGAAGAATTGGGACAAAAATTGGAAAATTTTTAAGGGACTTGGAAAAAATTTCAACTGGAATTTTAGCCATTTTTTGACGTGAAATTGTAAACATGTGGACATGGATTTTGAAAATTCTAGAGAGATTTTTAAAAGCTTCAAGAGAATTTCAACAATTTTGAGAGGGATTTGAAAAGTTTCAATGGGAATGGGAAGAATTGGGACAAAAATTGGAAAATTTTTAAGGGACTTGGAAAAAATTTCAACTGGAATTTTAGCCATTTTTTGACGTGAAATTGTAAACATGTGGACATGGATTTTGAAAATTCTAGAGAGAATTCTAAAAGCTTCAAGAGAATTTCAACAATTTTGAGAGGGATTTGAAAAGTTTCAATGGGAATGGGAAGAATTGGGACAAAAATTGGAAAATTTGAAAGGGACTTTGAAAAAATTTCAACTGGAATTTTAGCCATTTTTTGACGTGAAATTGTAAACATGTGGACATGGATTTTGAAAATTCTAGAGAGAATTCTAAAAGCTTCAAGAGAATTTCAAGAATTTTGAGAGGGATTTGAAAAGATTCAATGGGAATGGGAAGAATTGGGACAAAAATTGGAAAATTTTTAAGGGACTTGGAAAAAATTTCAACTGGAATTTTAGCCATTTTTTGACGTGAAATTGTAAACATGTGGACATGGATTTTGAAAATTCTAGAGAGAATTTTAAAAGCTTCAACAGAATTTCAACAATTTTGAGAGGGATTTGAAAAGTTTCAATGGGAATGGGAAGAATTGGGACAAAAATTGGAAAATTTTTAAGGGACTTTGAAAAAATTTCAACTGGAATTTTAGCCATTTTTTGACGTGAAATTGTAAACATGTGGACATGGATTTTGAAAATTCTAGAGAGAATTCTAAAAGCTTCAACAGAATTTCAACAATTTTGAGAGGGATTTGAAAAGTTTCAATGGGAATGGGAAGAATTGGGACAAAAATTGGAAAATTTTTAAGGGACTTGGAAAAAATTTCAACTGGAATTTTAGCCATTTTTTATGTGAAATTGTAAACATGTGGACATGGATTTTGAAAATTCTAGAGAGAATTCTAAAAGCTTCAACAGAATTTCAACAATTCTGAGAGGGATTTGAAAAGTTTCAATGGGAATGGGAAGAATTGGGACAAAAATTGGAAAATTTTTAAGGGACTTTGAAAAATTTCAACTGGAATTTTAGCAATTTTTGACGTGAAATTGTAAACATGTGGACATGGATTTTGAAAATTCTAGAGAGAATTTTAAAAGCTTCAACAGAATTTCAACAATTTTGAGAGGGATTTGAAAAGTTTCAATGGGAATGGGAAGAATTGGGACAAAAATTGGAAAATTTTTAAGGGACTTTGAAAAAATTTCAACTGGAATTTTAGCCATTTTTTATGTGAAATTGTAAACATGTGGACATGGATTTTGAAAATTCTAGAGAGAATTCTAAAAGCTTCAAGAGAATTTCAACAATTTTGAGAGGGATTTGAAAAGTTTCAATGGGAATGGGAAGAATTGGGACAAAAATTGGAAAATTTTTAAGGGACTTTGAAAAAATTTCAACTGGAATTTTAGCCATTTTTTATGTGAAATTGTAAACATGTGGACATGGATTTTGAAAATTCTAGAGAGAATTCTAAAAGCTTCAAGAGAATTTCAACAATTTTGAGAGGGATTTGAAAAGTTTCAATGGGAATGGGAAGAATTGGGACAAAAATTGGAAAATTTTTAAGGGACTTTGAAAAAATTTCAACTGGAATTTTAGCCATTTTTTGACGTGAAATTGTAAACATGTGGACATGGATTTTGAAAATTCTAGAGAGAATTCTAAAAGCTTCAACAGAATTTCAACAATTTTGAGAGGGATTTGAAAAGTTTCAATGGGAATGGGAAGATTTGGGACAAAAATTGGAAAATTTTTAAGGGACTTTGAAAAATTTCAACTGGAATTTTAGCCATTTTTTGACGTGAAATTGTAAACATGTGGACATGGATTTTGAAAATTCTAGAGAGATTTTTAAAAGCTTCAAGAGAATTTCAACAATTTTGAGAGGGATTTGAAAAGTTTCAATGGGAATGGGAAGAATTGGGACAAAAATTGGAAAATTTTTAAGGGACTTGGAAAAAATTTCAACTGGAATTTTAGCCATTTTTTGACGTGAAATTGTAAACATGTGGACATGGATTTTGAAAATTCTAGAGAGAATTCTAAAAGCTTCAACAGAATTTCAACAATTTTGAGAGGGATTTAAAAAGTTTCAATGGGAATGGGAAGATTTGGGACAAAAATTGGAAAATTTTTAAGGGACTTTGAAAAAATTTCAACTGGAATTTTAGCCATTTTTTATGTGAAATTGTAAACATGTGGACATGGATTTTGAAAATTCTAGAGAGAATTCTAAAAGCTTCAAGAGAATTTCAACAATTTTGAGAGGGATTTGAAAAGTTTCAATGGGAATGGGAAGAATTGGGACAAAAATTGGAAAATTTTTAAGGGACTTTGAAAAAATTTCAACTGGAATTTTAGCCATTTTTTGACGTGAAATTGTAAACATGTGGACATGGATTTTGAAAATTCTAGAGAGAATTCTAAAAGCTTCAAGAGAATTTCAAGAATTTTGAGAGGGATTTGAAAAGTTTCAATGGGAATGGGAAGAATTGGGACAAAATGGGAAAACTTTTAAGGGACTTTGAAAAAATTTCAACTGGAATTTTAGCAATTTTTTGACGTGAACTTGTAAACATGTGGACATGGATTTTGAAAATTCTAGAGAGAATTTTAAAAGCTTCAACAGAATTTCAACAATTTTGAGAGGGATTTGAAAAGTTTCAATGGGAATGGGAAGAATCGGGACAAAAATTGGAAAATTTTTAAGGGACTTTGAAAAAATTTCAACTGGAATTTTAGCCATTTTTTGACGTGAAATTGTAAACATGTGGACATGGATTTTGAAAATTCTAGAGAGAATTCTAAAAGCTTCAACAGAATTTCAACAATTTTGAGAGGGATTTGAAAAGTTTCAATGGGAATGGGAAGAATTGGGACAAAAATTGGAAAATTTTTAAGGGACTTTGAAAAAATTTCAACTGGAATTTTAGCCATTTTTTGACGTGAAATTGTAAACATGTGGACATGGATTTTGAAAATTCTAGAGAGATTTTTAAAAGCTTCAAGAGAATTTCAACAATTTTGAGAGGGATTTGAAAAGTTTCAATGGGAATGGGAAGATTTGGGACAAAAATTGGAAAATTTTTAAGGGACTTGGAAAAAATTTCAACTGAATTTTAGCCATTTTTTGACGTGAAATTGTAAACATGTGGACATGGATTTTGAAAATTCTAGAGAGAATTCTAAAAGCTTCAACAGAATTTCAACAATTCTGAGAGGGATTTGAAAAGTTTCAATGGGAATGGGAAGAATTGGGACAAAAATTGGAAATTTTTAAGGGACTTTGAAAAAATTTCAACTGGAATTTTAGCAATTTTTTGACGTGAAATTGTAAACATGTGGACATGGATTTTGAAATTCTAGAGAGAATTTTAAAAGCTTCAACAGAATTTCAACAATTTTGAGAGGGATTTGAGAAGTTTCAATGGGAATGGGAAGAATTGGGACAAAAATTGGAAAATTTTTAAGGGACTTTGAAAAAATTTCAACTGGAATTTTAGCCATTTTTTTAGGTGAAATTGTAAACATGTGGACATGGATTTTGAAAATTCTAGAGAGAATTTTAAAAGCTTCAACAGAATTTCAACAATTTTGAGAGGGATTTGAAAAGTTTCAATGGGAATGGGAAGAATTGGGACAAAAATTGGAAAATTTTTAAGGGACTTTGAAAAAATTTCAACTGGAATTTTAGCCATTTTTTGACATGAAATTGTAAACATGTGGACATGGATTTTGACAATTCTAGAGAGAATTCTAAAAGCTTCAACAGAATTTCAACAATTTTGAGAGGGATTTGAAAAGTTTCAATGGGAATGGGAAGAATTGGGACAAAATTGGAAAATTTT